>NC_133619.1:573552382-573627382 GCF_048593235.1 Sminthopsis crassicaudata | reverse complement strand
ATTGGTGAGCGCATCTCACTGTTTGATAATCTTTTGTTAATAATCAAGGAGCATGGAGGTGGAAAAGGCAACTAATGAAAATATACATGACCAAAAGTTATTTCCTCATGTTTAGGCAGACAAATAATTTGAGAATAAATAGTTCTCAAAGAATAATTGCAAAATGTGGAACTATGCTCAAAGGACTATCCAAGTGGGCATATCCTTTGAGCCAGCAACATCTCTCCTATGTCTATATTCCAAAGAGATCATAAAAGAGGAAAAAGGATCCCTATGTGCAAAAAATGTTCATATCAGCCTTTTTAATAGTGGTGAAGAACTGGAATTTGAGTGAATCCATCTGTTGGGGGAATAGTTGAATAAGTTATGGCATATGAATGAATGTTATGGAATATTATTATTCTGTAAGAAAAACAATCAGCAGGATGATTTCAGAAAGGGCTGGAAGAGACTTACATAAACTGATTGTAAATGGAGTAAAACCAAGAGAATATTGTACACAGCAACAAAAAGATTATGTGATGATCAACTCTGATGAAAGTGGCTCTTTTCAACAATGAGGTGATTCAGGCCAGTTCCAATAGACTTGTGATGTAAAGAGCCATCTGCATACAGAAAGAAGATCTTGAGGACCGATTGTGGTTCAGAACATAGCATTTTCATCTATTTGTTGTTTTTCTCATTTTTTCCTTTTTAATCTGATTTTTTCTTGTACAGCATAATAAACATGGAAATACATATTGAAGAATTGGACATTTAACATACATTGGATTGATTACTTGTTTAAGGGAGGGTGTGGGGAGAGGGGAGGGAGAAAAATTTGGAACACAAGATTTTGCAAGGTGAATGTTGAAAACTAACTTTGCATGTGTTTTGAAAATTAAAAAGCTATTGTTAAAAAGGAGAATTTTTAAAAGAATAATTAATGACCATAAGAATGAACCTTTCAAATTAGCAAAGAGAAGACAAATCAAAGCAATCTTGATATTTCTCTACATATCCAGTACATTAGCAAAGATAAGAATAATCAACATTGTAAACACAGGTATACAGATTAGTAGAGTTAGTAGAGTTGTAGAGTTAGTATAATTGTTCTAGAAAGCAATTGGGAATTGTGCAAATATAGTATTCCCAATGTATATATTCTTTGTTCCAGAGTTGCCAGTGCTAGACACATGCTGTAAAGAGGTCATTGACCAAAAAAAAAAAAAAAAAGAAACTCCATAGCCATCAGAATATTTATATTTGTACCTTTTTATCATGCACTTTTTGTAGTAGTAAAGAATTGGAAACAAAGTTGATGTCAATTAGATGGAGAATGGTTAAACCAACTATAAGATATGAATACCATGAACTGTTATTGTACTGTGAGAAATGATGAATGTGATTAATATGGAAAAGTATGAAAAACTTTCATGAACTGATACAGAGTGAAACAACAAAGCCAGGAAAACAATATATAGTAACTACAAAAACGGAAATTGAAATAACAAAAATAAAACAGTAAAAAAAAATTTTTTTGAAATTATAAAGAACAAACTTGGGCAGAGATAGAGATCCAAGATATAAAACATTGCATGTAATATCAGGGGTTTTTTTCATGTTATTAATTATTTTTTTCTTTAAAAATGTTGTTATGGTTATTGTATATTGTTGTTATATGGTTCTCTGGGGAAAAGAAGGAGGGATTTGAAGTATTTTTAAAATAAAAATATTAAGAATTTTTTTTTAAAAAAGAGAAGAGTAATTTCAGTCAGGAAGACCAATTAGGAATCTACATACAAAGTAATAAGGGATTGAATAAGGGTTATGACTGTGTTAAGTAGAGAGTCAGTTATGAGAGATATTGTGGAGCTAGAAATAAATTTAGTAGCTGATCAGATATGTGGGATGAGGGAAGATGAGAAGTCAGGGAAAGTGATAAAGTTATGAACCTAAGACATTTGAAAAATATAGGTAACTTTATCAGAAATAGGAAACTTTTGAAGAAGGAAGAGGTACAGTGGAGGGAAATAATGTTCTCTTCTTGATATTGAACGTGAGATGATTATATGTCTAGTTCAAAATGCCAAATGGGAATTAGTGATATAGGACTAGAGTTCAGAATAGAGACTAGATCAAAGAATCACTTTTATAGATATAGAGGTGATGTTCAAAACCATAGAAGCCAATGACATCATTTAAAAAAAAACATAGAAAGAAGAAGAAAGAAATTAGAGGCTAGAACAGAAGCTTTGAGTGCCTCACAATTAGGGCATGTGTCTTATGATAGATGACCTAGCAAAGGAGACTGAGACAAGTGGAGGAAGAAAACAAAGGAAAAAGTAGGATCATAGATATCCAAAAAAGAGAGAGTGTACAGGAGAATACCTCTTCTCAGTAATCCTAGAACTGTAATAAGTCATTTATTTTTATCTTATATAGGGTCAGATCCTGAGGAAATCAAGTAAAACCAGACACCCAGGAAATAGAATATAGTTCCAAGGTGATCCTTCTAATGCATCATCTATAAACTATTTCATTCTATGCATCATATTTTCCTCTATTAATTATCTATCACAATACTGAAAGATCTATACCTTTCTAGCATTAGATTATAAGCTCCTGGAGGGTAGACACTGTCTTTTTTTTTTTTTTTTGTATCCCCAGCACTTAGTACAATGTCCGGTACAGAGAAAGTGTTGATTTGATTGTAATCTAGTAAAATCTTTCCACTTGTCTTGTGGACGTCATCTTAGATGTAAGAGACAATGGAAAGCCGCTCTTATTCAAAAGCTATATTTATCACGATTTTATATACTTGGTAATTATTAATTACTATGTTCAGACTTAAATAGGAGAGTCAAAACTTTCAGGTTCTTCCTTAAACCTCATAGTTCATTCAAAAATTACTGATCAAGCTCCTGGGCTCACAGTTCTGTCTAGATAAACTGAGACAATATTTGTAAAGCATTTTCAAACTTGAAAGGACTATGCAAATGCTAGCTAGCTAGCTAGTAGTAATATTAGTAGCTAGTAGTGGTACTAATAGTAATAATTACTACTAATACTAATAGTAATAAGTACTATTAATATTAATTACTACTAGTAATAGTAATAGTCTTAGAATGTCATTTGAAAATAAAAATCAAGCGGAAATCTAAATAGAATTTATTCAAGCAACATAATATAGTATATAATTGAGACAACAATAGCATTATTTTTGTAAGAAGAAGAAAGTAGTGTGATAGATAGGTTGCCTGTCCTGAAGTCAGGAGAAAGCTGGCTCATCCCCCACTTCCCCCCCCCCAAAAAAAAAAGAGAAGGAGGAAGAACAAGAACAAGAAGAAGGAGGAAGAAGAGGAGGAGAAGAAAGAGGAAGAGGAAAGAAGAAGAAAGATGACAAGGAAAGCACTTAACATTTCAAGACATAAATAATATATTTCTTACGTGGGGATTTGAGGAATTCTTCCAATATCAAAACAAATATAAACTATATCCAACATCAGGAATGACAAAATAGAAAGGAGATCTAGTGTATTGACTATTGAAGAAAAATATTTTATGGCTCTGTAACACAAGCAAAATCATGAAATTTACCTCTCAAAAGAAACACAAGGAAGATTTCTTTTTAAAACCCCAATCCTTTTAATCCCAAGTAATTAGTTAATCTGCTTTAAGAAATTAATATGATAGCATTCAAAAAATTAAGAGGAATATTGTTTTGAAAGATAACTTTTCATCTTAAATGTCTACATTCCCCTTAACAAAAATTTTAATATCAGTTTAAATAGCAGTTACTCATTGGAATAGTTATTGAGAGCGAATATGGCATCATATAACATTTGCCATATCAGCACCGAACAGCTTTATGAGTTTTTTAAAATCTAACTTACCCTTCTAAAAAGACTTGAAATAGCACATCAGCAAGGAAGAAGAGACCAAAAAGTATAAAAAGTATACGATAGGTTAAAGGTAACTTTGAATCCTTAGGAGTCAGGGATAAAGCTGCAATCAGTATTGCAATATGAATGAAGATCAATAAGATACTAAATAACCTATAAAGATGAAAAAAATCAGTAAAGAAAAGTGAATCTCACACATCATATCTGACTTTAAGCCTGCTATTTAATATTTTTAAGCCAAAGAAATAGAATATTGCATCCTCATAATATAATATGAAATTTATTCAGGAAAACACAACCTCCCCCCCAAAAAAAATTTCTATCCTTTTACTCCTAAAGAGCAGGGAGAGGTTTGTATGTGGGGGTGGGAAAAGGAAAGTTGATTTGAATAGTAGTGGAAGAAATTAGTATGTTTTCTATTCAGTTTTAAGCAAATGGTCATAGACATGATTATTAATTTGGGAGATGAATTTTTCTCTTCCTTTGGCTTTCACAGATCTAGTGAGAATTCTCATAACACATTCTATAACCAAATGCTACATAGCCTCAACTAGGTACTTAAAACTGCTAGGCAATTCTTTTCTATATTAGTTGTTGACTCTTCCCTATCACATGACCTGTATTGCTTGTCCCAAATTTGTCCCCTTCCCAGCCCTTCCTCCTACACACTTTCAGTAGGTGACCTTCCATTACATTGCTAAGGTAATTAATTATCCTGCAAGAATCCCTTCCTCTCCTTTTTCTCTGTGATCTCTAAGAAGAGTAGTTCTTCTGGTTAATGTTAATCAGCCCTTGCTCTCCTACTCTCCTTCACACAATCCACCTGTGTCCTTTGTCTTAACATTTGGCTTTCATAGTTTGAGACTTCATCAATCACAGTGTCTCTTGAATTCTCTATGCATGTCCATTGGCTTCTTTCCTTTTATCCACAGATATGTACAAGTCTTCCATACCCTAAAAGACCCTCTCTCAATTCTACCACTTCCTAGTGGTTCCATATCATCTCCATTCTCCATTTACTCCAAGTTTCTTGAATATTCATTCACGAATATATTCATCCAAGAATACACCATCTGTATTGGCTATCTACACTTCTTGACCACCCTCAATCCTTGCAGTATGACTTCTATCTTTAGCATTCTAATAAAAGTACCTGACCTATACAAATAACTTTAAAGTTTGCAAAATAGATGTGTACATAAATTATCTCATATCCTGCTTCTTACATTGACTATGTGGTCTTGGACAAGTCACCTCACTTCCTTGGATCTCAGTTTCCTCATTTGTCACATGAAGGAGTTGACCACAGAGGTCAACCTGTAATCTTCAAAACAACTCCATCAAGTAATTATGAAAGAAAGCATCATTTACGTTTGATTGAGACTCAGGGGAGTATCTAGTATTCTCTGAACCACACCAAAATGCTGTGTTATTGATACTGCTCTCTGAAAGGTCACTGCTAACTTTTTAATGACTAAATCTAATGGCCTTTTCGCAGGTCTTCAACCTCCTTGACCTCCTTGAAACATCTTGCACTTTCACCATTACAAGCTCCATGATATTCTTTCTTCCTTTGGCTTCAGACACCCTAATACCCTGTTTCTCTATTTTCCCTAATTTTTTTTTTTTTTTACTGATTCTTCTTCCTTCTATTGGCTCTATCCTCAGTCCTCCTTTTTTCCCATTAATCCCCTCTTTCTCAGTGAACTCATGCACTCCCAATTTAGGATCAGCATGCACATGCATGATACATAATAACAACAATGAGAATTCTAGGATGGATCAAGTCACATATAGTCACATATACACACATAGTGTGTATAGTCATGTTGAAAGTTCTGATTGAGAATCATTGTCAGTTAGTGATTGTAGCTTCTTGGCCTAGTTACTTCTAGAGACTTTCAAATCTACACTATCCACCCTGCAAATTCTTCAGAGCACCAGATTTAATTCAATTTAATTACTTACTATTTAATGCAAGGATTGAGCTAAGCGCTAGGGATACACATACAAAAATTAAACAGTCCCTCAGTTGGGCATCTCCATCTAAGATCATTCATTAGCCCCTCAAAGTCACCTTGAGCTTTCCTAAGTTAGATTTAACCATCTCTCTTTCTGATTTTTCCAATTGTTCCACTGATACTAACCATTCTCCCTATTTTTTAACTTGGGAATCATTTCTAGACTCTTTACTCTTCTTCCTTACATACATCTAATCAATAAGTCTTATCAAATTCTGTATCCCTGACAATGAAAAATAAATGTAGAGCTATAACACCAAATCAATTTGTGGGCCCAAGTAATGTTTTTGATAATACAATGAATCTTCATTAGTTAGAACTAGTTTGGGATGTAATAGAAAAACTACTATTAATTAGTAAAAATTCTGAATTATATTTTAAAAGAAAGATTTTTGTTTTGTTTTGGTTTTTTGATGCTGGCTATAATAAAAGTGTTATTCAGTAGAGGTCCTTAAGATACCTTCTTTAATTAATGTGATTTATAATTAGTATAAAATTTTATATCACTGTATGTTTCTCACATAGTATTAAATATGGAGTAGTTATTCAATAAGTGTGAAACAATTCTTGAAGATATTCTTACATATGTTAAATTTTATATTTCATTGAGAAGATTGAAGTCACTTAATATGAACTTCAGATTCTCTGAGTATTAAAGATTCAAATTTGGAAACTTTCTATATGGAGATGGTCATTGAAATGAATAAATATGCCTTGCAAAAGCTCCTCAGGGCATCTCCACTTAAAATTCTCAAGATCTTTCTGACTTGGGAGATTCTATGGTGTGCCCTTACAGCGAAGGTATTATGCTTTGTGAGCAAAGCAGAATTGAATTAGCTCAGAATTGAGGAAAAGTGTGAGAATTGAGATTACCAATTGGGTTCCATCTCATGACCACTAACTCCATCTTGTGTTCCCACATGTATTATCTTCCATCTTGTGTTTCTGCAAATTCTTCATGGGAAAATAGATGATATAAGTCGTTTATTGTTTCATAAAATGCAGGTGGATTCAATTAATCAACATCTGCCAATTCCGGGAAATGAAAGATCTTGAAGCTCAGTTACCATCTCCCACATTGACTGAAATCCATTTTCCCCATCCCAACTCAAAAAATCCTTCAATTTCCTGAAATTAGAAATCAGATTGCCTAATCTTGTAAAGTGGTTTTTTATCCCATTAATTGTTGGCTTTTAATTCATAAAAATCTATTTCTCTTTGTATTTGTTATGATTTATCAGTCAGTCTTTTATGAGTTTGCTTAGGGTGTCTGAAATAATACCTCAGATCTGGATCCTCCTACCCCATTCTTGAGCCAAAACAATTGAGAAGTCAGTGGATGTGAATTTTAAATTGAAGGTCAAACCTTGCATTCTTTGTTTGCAGTCTTTCATACCTGAAAGTGATGGACATCACAACATATTGTATAGTTTCTCTAAGCTGGCTGTTGGGAAAAAAAAAAAAAAAAATTAAAATTAATTATATAAATTATATATAATTATATTATATAATAATAATAATAATAATAATTAAAATTAATTATATAATCCTAACATTCAAAATTTTATTTCACATTTCCTCTAATTTGCATTGGATTTTTTTTATCCAAAAGAGGAATTGTGAAAAATAATTAGAGGAAATATTTATGACTAAGGCCCACAGTATTTTCTCTGTTACTGACACACAATAAATTTTTGTTATAAGGAATTCACATCAGTAATGCAGATATTTCCATCCTTTTTTGCCTTAGCAGACATCTTTTTGAGTTGTTATAGCCAAAAACCATCATGGCCAAGCAAATTTCTGTTGAAAATCTCTCAAGAAAATCATCAGGATAAAGTTTTGAAAAAGTAAATGTTGAAAACTATCCTTGCATATATTTGGAAAAATAAAAACCTTTATATCAATCAATTAATTAAAGATATTAGGGGCAGCTAGATGCCATAGTAGATAGAGCATTGGCCTTGAAGTCAGGAGAATCTGAGTTCAAATTTTACCTCAGACAATTAACAGTTACTAGCTGTGTAATCCTGGGTAAGTCATTTAACCACAATTGTCTTGCCAAAAGACCTCATATAAGTTTAAAATTTGCCTTTAACTCATACTGTAACGCTGGACAAGATTCTGAAATTCTCAGAGTCCCTGGAAATTATTTAAGATTAAGATTGCAGAAGAATTTGCAGTTGGCATTGGTAAAGAAGTTCCCTAAATCCACAAAACTACAGGTCTGGAGCAATAACTTGCAGATGATAGACAAAATGATAGATAAAACAATATTTATTGGATAAACAAAGGTGCTTTACAAATAGTAAAGCTTAATACTGAATTTCTATAAAACTAACTTTTCTTGTTTCAAAATTTCTACTTTTATAATTGGAATCAAACCTATTTTTTGAGTAAGCATATTTGGGCTAGCATTCATAGGTACATTCCATTTTCCAGACAATGTTCTTTTCCTCCTGCCTTCAATTTAAGATTATCTTGGTCATCTATTGCAATCCTTAAACTAATATTTGCAAAATGACAACCAAGAAGATAATTATAGTAATATGCCATTATCTAATGCAGAGGATGAAGAAGTATCTATGAAAAACTTAGTAAATTCTAAATTAAATTGACACTGATATTCAGAGAGTGCAAATAAAATGGGTTAAAATGCTGAAAAACATGTTAGAAAATATAGATCGAGTATGAATTTAGAAACATCATTGAGACAGTTGGAGCCTAGACAAAGGCCCTAAACTTATATATCATGAATAATTTCTTCAAGGAAAGAATCAAAAGGTACTGGTCATGAGAAACCCCAAATAATATTAAAACATTAAACTGATTATATTTTGTAGGTCAAAAATGACTTATTATGGTTATGGTGGTCTGACCACTAACCTACAAAAATCAAAATTGAAGCAAATTAGAGAAATTAAAATAAGAAAAAATATGATGTTCAGATAACATGACTCTGTCCTCACTGATTTATTTATTGATTAGGATTCTGAGAAGATGGAGTAGATTAGAAAACTTTCAGCTCTCTAAATTTCACACACACACACACACACACACACACACACACACACACACACACACACACACACAAAACACCCCAGAATATCACTTCAGCAGGAGAAATAAACATAGGGTAAAGAAGATGTCCTCTTAAAATAATTGGAGAAAGCTCCAAGACCTTCAGGGGTAGAGGTTTGGCCTGAGTGAAGTGCAAACACCTCCAGCTCAACAAGCAACAAATCCTGGAAGCAGTTGGTTTGAAAGACAGCCTCAGCCTTAGACATTTTCATCTTTAAGACAGTGTGGGGGCCCGAAGATTGAAGAAGATTGAAGGACTTTCCACTGTCAAGAGATGTCAAGCACATCCTGCGCTGTGGCTGCAGAAAGAAAGAGCTAATACACACCTGATGAATGTAGTCATGAGAGTGGGGATCCTTTTAGCTGGGGACACTTACAGGAGAAACTATCCTTAGTTTCAGTTCCAGTAGTTTGCAGCCACTGGAGGAGCTACATGGAACAAGATCATTTGCCAGACAATGTAACTGGGGGTGTAATTGTGGCTTGGGAGTAGAGAGGAGAGCTCCAGTTTGGATCCCAAGACAGACCTTAGAAAATAACAGTAGAAGGACCTGAGGCATCATTTCCCCATACCTTGAGACTACAACTTGATTACACAAATAGTTGCTAAAAAGTGAAAAATAGAGACACTACACTATGTATCAGCAATATCATTCAATATTGTTTTAGATCTTTTAAAATATCTATCAGTATAAAATATCTGACCATTAAATTTACCTGCCAAAACAAAAGAGCTATATGAACAGAAACATAAAATAATTTTTATACAAAATTAAATAATGGAAGTAATATTGACCACTCAGGGAAAGGTAAATCCAATATAATTTTTAAATGATAATTTTACCTAACTAGTCTATTTATTCAATAAATAATAAAAATGAATAAGCAAAGGGAAGGAACTCAACCATAGCTGCTTGGGGATAGAGAAGATCTGAGGTCATATTTAGAGGCAGATAATAAAGCTTAAAAAAAAAAAAACACTCCTTTTTTTCAATGAGAACTGTCAAATGATCTCAAGCTTTCTTGAAAGAACTTAAAAAGGGATTTTATCAATGATTAGTGTTTGAAAAACTCAAAGACCCCAGCTTTTGGGATAAGAACTCACAATTTTATAAAACTGCTGGGAAAATTAGAAATTAATATGGGGGCAGCTAGGTGGCGCAGTGGATAGAGCACCAGCCTTGAAATCAGGAGGACCCGAGTTCAAATCTGGTCTCAGACACTTAACACTTCCTAGCTGTGTGACCCTGGGCAAGTCACTTAACCCCAGCCTCCCCCCAAAAAAAAACAAAAAAAAAAAAAAAAAAAAAAGAAATTAATATGGCATAAACTAAGCATTGACCTACACCTAACACTGTATACCAAGATAAGGTCAAAATGGGTTCATGAGTTAGACATAAAGAATGATATAATGAGCAAATTAGAATAGCAAAGAATAGTTTACCTCTCAGATCTGTGAAGAAGGAAGCAATTAGTGAGCAAAGAAGAACTGGAGTCCATTACTGATAATTTTGATTATATTAAGTTAAAAAGTTTTTGAACAAACAAAAGTAATGCAGACAAGATTAGAAGGGAAGGAATAAGCTGGGAAAATTTTTACATTCAAGGGTTATGATAAAGACTTCATTTCTAAAATTTAGAGAAAATTGATTCAAATATATAAGAAGGCAAGCCATTCAATTGATAAATGGTGAAAGGATATCAACAATTTTCAGATTAAGAAATTGAAAGCATTTCTAGTCATATGAAAAAATGCTCCAAATCACTATTGATCAGAGAAAAGCAAATTAAGATAACTGATATACTACTATATACCTCTCAGATTGACTAAGATGACAGGAAAAGATAATGGAGAATGTAAAATGGGATGTGGGAAAACTGGGGCATTAATACCTTGTTGGTGGAGTTGTGAACTGATCCAACCATTCTAGAGAACAATTTGGTATTATGCCCAAAGGGCTATTAAAAATGTGCATACACTTTAATCCAGCAGTGTTTCTACTGCATTTATATCCCAAAGAGATTTTAAAGGAGGGAAAGGAATCCAAATGTACAAAAATGTTCATGGCAGCCCTTTCTGTAGAGGCAAAAAATTGCAAACTGAGTGGATGCCCATCAATTGGAGAATGGCTGAATAAGTTATGATATATTAATGTTATAGAATATTATTATTCTATAAGAAACAATCAGCAGAATGAATTCAGAGAGGCCTGGAGAGATTTATGTGAACTGATGATAAATGAAATGGGCAGAACCAAGAGTGCACAACAACTTTTCAACTCTTTTCAACAATGAGATGATTGAGGCCAGTTCTAATGATCTAGTGATAAAGAGAGGCATCTATACCCAGAGAGAGGACTGTGGGAATTGAATGTGGATCACAACATAGCATTTTTACTCTTTTTGTTGTTGTTTGATTATATTTTGTTTTCTTTCTCATTTTTTCCTTTTTGATCTAATTTTTCTTGTGCAGCAAGATAATTGTACAAATATTTATACATATATTGGATTTAACATATATTTTTTTTTACCATGCTTAACATATGTTGGATTACTTGCTACTTGGAAGAGGGATGAGGGGAAGGAGGGGAAAATTTGGAAGACAAGTTTTTGCAAAGGTCAATGTAAAATTATCCTACATGTTTTGAAAATAAAAAGTTTTAATAAAAAAAATCATAAAGCAAAAAAAGGGCTTTAAAAATCAATTAAGAGAGATCAAAGAAAAAAAAATAAGAGCAATTCAAGAAAATCAAGAAAATTATGAAAAGAAAGTCAACTAACTTCAAAAACTTAAGGAATCAACTATCTTGAAAACCAGAATTGGGCAAAGGGAAGCTAATGACATTCTAAAACACCAAGAAATCACAAAACAAAATCAAAAGAATTAAAAAATAGAAGAGAAAGTGAAACATCTCATCTGAAAAGCAATCAATCTGGAGAATAGATTGAGGAGAAATAACAGAAGAATAATTGGACTACCTGAAAATTATGCTTAAAAAAAAAACTTGATTCAATATTATAAGAAATTATCAAGGAAAATTATTCTGAAATTTTAGAACAGGAAAGCAAAGTAGGAATAGAAAAAAAAAATCTGTTGTTCACGATCTGAAAGAGCTCCCCAGAGGAAAATTTACAGGAATATCATAGTCTAGTTTTAAAGCTCCCAGGTTAAGGAGAAATATTGGAAGCAACAAGGGGAAAAAAAAGGCAATTTAAATATCATGGACCTACAATAAGGATAAGATAAGACCTAGCAATTACTATGGTGAAGGCCTATAGGTCTTGGAATACTATATTTTATAGAACAAAAGAGCTGGAGTTATAGCCAAGGGTAACTTACCCCCTCAAAATTAAGTACACTCCTGAATGGGGAAAAAAATAGGTATTTAACAAACTCAAAAACTTATAGACTTTTGTGACAAAATTCCCAGAACTTAAAAGAAAATTCAACATAAAATATCCAAGAAAAATATAGGGCAAACATTAAAGAACAGTTAGAAGGGACACATTAAGGTCAAATTGTTTATTTTGTATATGTGAAAATATTATCAGTACTCTTGTAATTGTCATCATTATTTGGGTAATTTGAAAGAAAGGTGTGGGCTAAGCTAAGTATGTTGGGGTGATTTTAAAACAAAACTGTGTAAGAAGAGATAAAAAGGAGAAAGTATCTCATACAAATATAGTTTAATGTAGCTTAGAATGTGAATGGGAAAGTTACCCACAAAACAGAAATAAATAGCAGATTAAAAATTTGAATTTAACTATATGTTGCTCTCAGGAAACATAATAAAAAAGAGAAATAGATACAAAGATAAAATAAAGGGCAGGAATAGAATTTATTATGTAAAAAGAGACTAATTATCAAAGTTAAAGTTAAAATAAATTTAATCAAGTGAAAAATAGAGAAACTATTATGTCAGCAGTATCATTCAATATTGCTTTAGACCATTTAAAATACCTAGCCATTATAAAATACCTGACCAAATATCTGCCAAAAACAAAGGAACTATACAAACAGAAACATAAAATGCTTTACACAAATGAACTCAACTCTAACTAATTGAAGTAATTTTTACCATTCAGGGGAAGGTAAATCCATTATAATTTTTAAATGACAATTTTTACCTAACTAATCTGTTTGTTCAATGTCATCTCAATTAAATTACTAAAAATTATATCACTGAGTCAGAGAAAATAATATAGTTTATTTGGAAGAATAAAAGATCATGAACTTCAAAGAAACAAAGGGGAAAGGATGTAAACAAAGTAAATTAAGCAGTATTGGACCATGAACTATATTTTGATGAGAACATTATTAAGGTATAAAAAATAATTTCAATGATTTTATATTAAAACTTTCTTGTATTAGTAAAAGCTATGTGGCCAAGAATAAAAGAAATGAAGAAAATTAGGGGTGGATGGTAATTTTTATAAACAGTATCTTAGACAGGAGATGATTGGGTTGGAATATTGGTGATATAGAAAAACATGGAAAGACAGACTTATGAAGGAAAATAATGCCTACTTTTAGAGAAACAGATGCTAGGAGGAAATAAGCATAGGACAGTCTCATGTAAGTGAGAATATATATGTGTGTATATAAGTATGAAATAAATATATATACATATATACATATATGCATATATATATATAATATCCATGCTTAATTGTAGCCACTTTTAGGGTATTGGGAGGAGGGAGTAGAAAAAAATAAAAGTAAAAAGTATACAGAAAAAAAAACAAAAGAAAACCACCAAGGAAACCAAGAAAAGTTGGGCAGCTTTGAAAACAATGTGTAACATTTATTATATAAGTTTTCTTGACATGGAAATTTATTGTTTTATATTGAATCCTTTTGTGTGGTCAGCTTGTATTTAAATTTAAAATAAAAAACTTTTACAAAAAAAAAAAAAAAAGATCCAACTATTGTTTATGAAAAATGGGAAATGGAGGAAAGGACATATCTTATGGCACAATAATATTCCATTATACAAAAATCTGTTAGGCCATTACCCAATTGGTGGTTACCTCCTTATTTTCCAGTTCTTTGCCACCACAAAAGAAGTGTAAATTTTTTTTGGATATGTAATTTCTTTGAGAATATACACATGGGTTGGTACAGCTGAATCAAAGATCCTTCACAGTTTAGTAATTTTTGGGCACAGTCTCAAATTGTTTTCCAGAATTGATAAACCAATTCACAGCTTTATCAACAGAATACTTATGTTTTTTTCTTGTAGCCTCTCAACATTTGTCATTTTCTTCTTTTGTCATCTTTGCCAACTTGATAAGTGGGAAGTAGAACTTGAGTTGCTTTAATTTGGATTTCTTTTATTATTATTAATTATTTGGTCACTTTTAGACACTTTTTCATATAGTTAATTATTAGTCATATGGTCACTTTTTCATGTAGTTGGTGATATCTTGTATTTCTTTGTAATTGTTCATAACCTTTGACTATTTGGGGAAATAGTACTTTTGACTTATAAATTTGCTTCAGTTCCTCATGTGTCTTGGGTATGGGAAAAAAAAGAAAAGGGAATACATAGGAAAGATGTTACAAAGACAAAACTGACAGGATTTGACATCACCTTGTGTAGGGGAGGAGGAGATATTAAGGATGATAGCTATGTTGTGAGTCTGAATGATTAGGAAGATGGTGATACCCTCAGCAGTGATAGGGAAGTGAGGAAAAGAGAATTTAGAAAAATAATAAGTTCATTTTTGAAAATGATGAATTTAAGATACATATTGGATATCCAGTTTGAGCTTTCTAATAGATAGTTGGAATTGTATACAGTCAGCATATGAGTTTGGGTTGAATAAGTAGATTTGAAAATCATTAACATAGAGATAGATGATTATTGAATCCATGGGAGCTAATGAGATTATCAAGTGAAATAGTGGAGAGAGAAGAAAGAGACTTAATAGACTACCATGGATGAAGATCCAGCAAAGGGTTCTGAAAAGGAACAATGAGTTAGGTAGGAGAAGAAAAAGGAGAGGATAATGTTCTGAAAAACTAAAGAAAAGAGAAAATGAAAGAGGAATAGTATCAAAGGCTACAGAGAAGTGAACAAGAGAATTGACAGATAAAGTCTTTAAATTTGACAACTAAGAAATCACTGATGACTTTGGAAAGACTATTTCAGATAAATGATAAAATTGAAAAACTGTAAAGAATTTTTTAAAAAAGAAAGTAGATGATTGTCTCCTGTTTCTCCCCCTTTGGTTCTTGAGGTCTGCACAGAGATCTCTAATAACTTTTGTAAATAACCATTTTATTCTTCATATTTTTTTATGATTTTGTTTGTAAATATATAAAGCATTTGAATTATTATTCTGTCTGAATTATTCATATTCAGCATCATTTGAACCATTAATCATTACAAAGAAAGATATACTTGTGTTTTAAATAAAATTGTCGTAAGAAAAAACTAAAAATTAGAAAATTAAAATAGATGCATACATTGTAGACAGCTTTCTCAAGGATGAGAGAAATATAAGATAATAACTATCACGAATAGATGAATCAATTGAGAGTTCTTTAAGGATGTGGAAGATATGAGAATGTTTATAATTGATAGGAAAGCAGAGATGTGAGAGAATGAGGATAAAATGGAAGCAATCAATTGGGGGAAGATGGGATAGAATGGGATCATTTGTGTATATAGAAGGATTAGCCTTGGCAAGGAGAAAAGTAACCCTTTTTTTGAGTCACTGTGGAGAAGGGGAAAGAGAAACAACAAAGAAAGAGTGAAAGGATTTGAGGGATCTCTTTTGCTCTCTAGAATATCATATTACAAGCCCTCCTTTAATGTAGAAGCTGCTGAATGTTGTGTTACCCTGCCTATGACTCTTATAATATTTTAATTATTTCCTTTTAGCTATTTGCAATATTTTCTCTTTGACCTGGCAGCAGGAATTTGGCTATAATATTTTTGGAAGTTTACATTGTGGAATCTCTTTCAGGAAGTGATTGGTAGATTGTTGCCATTCCTATTTTGCCCTTTGGTTCTAGAATACCAGGACAGTTTGGGCTAGATCACATGAATTCCTTGTGAGCTAGTCAGCACAGATGTGTGACTTCCTCTGACTCTGAGTAGGAGTAAAGGAAAGCAGATGTTAAAGAGAATCTAAGGCTAAATTTTGGCGAGCATAAAGAGCAATAAATGAGATGGAAAGGGATTGAAGTAAACTATTAAAGAGCAGAAAGGAGGGATTGTGGAAAACAAAGTCCTACTCAGGAGAGATGGCTTGGGAAAGTGGTTAAGGAATGAAAGAATTACAGGTCATGGTGAAGATGGCTATTCTCTTTTCTCACAAAATCATCACCTTTTATCTTGGACAATGTTGATAGCAAATTTCTTGATATCTCTAATTCCAGTTTTCCCTTTTCTAATCCTTTTTCACTGGAAGACTGATTAAGTAACTTCCCTTTACCTCCACTCTTAGAAAAGGAAATGAGAGTAATGCAAGAAAATCATGGGAAAAAAAAAAGATGTAAAAATATAAAAAAGATTGGTAATTGAAATAAACAGCAACAAAAAACACTGAAGAAAAGAATACCTTAAAAAATAGAATAGGCCAAAAGGCATAATCATCCAACGAAGAGGACACCTTAGAAAACAAAATTGGCTAAATGGAAAATATAAAAATTCACTAAAGAGAACTCATTGAAAAGCAATTCTGGAACACCTCATTTTTTTTTTTTTTCTTCAATGAGGCTGGGCCTCCCTGTTTTAACCAGGCTGAAAGTACAAGAGTTATTCATGGGTCTTATCCCACTGCTGATCATCATAGTTTTGACCTGTTTCCAACTTAGGCCAGTTGACCCCGTTTTAAGCATCCTGGTGGTACAACTCCCCCCCTCCTAGAAACTCATCATGCTGATGCCAAATTTTGTGCTTTCACCCAATACATTTTTAAAAAAAAAATTATCTGCAGCAATTTTATTTTATTTTTTTGTAGTCAATATTCTTTAGCCCTTATAATGCTCAGGACTTAGGAATTTGAGTCATCCATCAGTCTCAAACTCCTCAGTAGGCAGAGATTACAGGTGTGTGCCCACCTTCTGTTTTCTAACGGTGGTTTCACCATAAGATGCACTTATAGAACTTTACTCCATTCTTTATAACCTATTTGTTTAAAAGAAAATTCTTCATTTGGGTTTAATTAATGAGACAAAGTACATGAATTTAAAGAGAACTTAAAGGAGTTTATCATATCTATGTTAAGGTGGCAACATGTTGACCATAGACTGGCTGATCACTGAAGATCAGCAATACCTTCAAGATAGGGGCAGTTTTTATGTTTAACTTTCAGACAATCTAGATAAATTCATTTCAGCAAAGGAGTTTGAGCCCTTGCATCTCAGTTCTTCCCCAAAGGGCAGAAGAATGTGACAATCTGCAGGTAGGACTGATAAAATTCAGAAGCTACAGGTTTGGTGTCTTCTTCCACCCCAATACTGATTAATAAGCAGAGCTGGGGATAATAGGTTACTGAGTTATCATAACTTCCAATATACTTACCTTTGTTCAATATAGTCTTCCTCCTCAAAATCTTCAATGAAGGACACTTTACTTGCAAAGACCAAAAATTTTGAAAACAGAATTAGAAATATACTATACAACAATAGTCTAAATGTCTTGTTTAAATCATTATATTATTACCAAAACTACAAAGTCTGTCCAAAAAAAGGCCCAATATTAATATCTAAATATCACTAGTTACAGTTGACCTTTTTGGGGTCATCATGAAGTGTGTGGGACAGTGACTCTCACCCAAATTAAAATCAGAAACTCTCAAGTTAAAAAGCAAAAAAGGATTTATTACTATTTTATGAGAAAAGACAACTCCCAACAGACAAGATGTCAGTAGAAGAGTACAAAGTACAAACTACCAAACACAAGATTATATAGACCCTAACAGAATCCCCTCACACACCTTTGACTTTTTCTCCCTTTGGCTGGGAAATTCTAATATACCCAGAGACTAAATAAATATATATCCCAGAAACAAAGAACAACACACTTTTTTTTTTTTTAAACCATATTAGGTACTTAAATGCTAATGAAAAGGTGGGGGTGGGGTGGGAGGAGGAAATGTTTATCTAGGATAATCAAATTTGCAACTTTTAGTTATAGCTCAATTTGTTATTGCAAAATCTCAAGTCACAAGTAGGGTATAGGTGAAGGCCACATTTTTATGAGAAGTCTTCACTAGGTTTATCCCATTCAAACCTTCCTCTCTATTTATTAACCTTTGAAGTCCTCTCATACTATTCTTGATACATTTCCTCAACAACTTCATTCTCAGTCTTTAATCCCTCTGGGGCTGGTTTGTCCTTTTTGACTCCTGGAGTCCATCCTTATCCTTTTAATACTCCAAGTCTAACTGGAATCCCCCCACTCCAGGTTGTTCAATCTTTACCACCCTGACCAATGATCTCTAACTACCCTTGTATGTAGTACACTATATCACTGTGGACACAGTATGAGCTGGATCACATAGGGGAGACAGATAGGGGCTAGTATGACTCCACTTAAAAGTTATCAGCAGGACGCAAAGAACCTGTTTCTACCAGGACCAAGACCACTAAAAGGTATTAAATGGCAAGAGATGAGGTCTGGAATGGGACATGGGCCAATTTTTGGATGTCTTTGGCAATTTCCTTCAATACTAATCCATTATCATCAACACAGCAAGTGGATAGATTTAATTTCCCACAAACTCCACCTTTTTCAGCCAACAAATAGTCTAATACCAGTCTGTGCTGTTGTAGTGTTTCTCTAGTATAAGTGGCCTGATTTTTTTTTTTTTATAAAGTTTTTGATTTTCTTTCTTTCTTTTTTTTTTATTTTATTTAGAATTTTTTTCCCCACAGTATATATGCATGAGTAATTTTTTTAATAACATTATCCCTTGTATTCATTTTTCCAAATTATTACCCCCCCACTCCCTCCCCTTGATGACAGGCAATCCCATACATTTTACATATGTTACAATATAACCTAGATACAATATATGTGTGTAAATACCATTTTCTTGTTGCACATTAAGTATTAGATTCCGAAGGTATAAGTAACCTGGGTAGATAGACAGTAGTGCTAACAATTTACATTCACTTCCCAGTGTTCCTTCTCTGGGTGTAGTTATTTCTGTCCATCATTGATCAACTGGAAGTGAGTTGGATCTTCTTTATGTTGAAGATATCCACTTCCATCAGAATACATCTTCATACAACATTGAAGTGTACAGCGATCTTCTGGTTCTGTTCATTTCACTCAGCATCAGTTGATGTAAGTCTCTCCAGGCCTCTCTGTATTCCTCCTGCTGGTCATTTCTTACAGAGCAATAATATTCCATAACCTTCATATACCATAATTTACCCAACCATTCTCCAATTGATGGACATCCATTCATCTTCCAGTTTCTAGCTACTACAAAAAGAGCTGAGTGGCCTGATCTATTAACAAATCCAGGGCCTTTCTTTGGTTAGTAATTATTTCAACCATGGCCTGGAATTTAATGAGTCTATTCAGCATTCATATAGGGTTCTGTACCACCAACTCCCCCTTGTTGCATCTATCACCCCAACCATTTATGTCCATCTTAATTAGGGTAAGTAATCTACTACATCACATTTACATCACAAATAAAGATGCCTATCAGGAAAGTCAGCAACAACAGAAATGCTAAAAGAAACAGACAGACATGCATCTAGCAACAGATAGATGACTAGGCCAAATACTTACTTATTTAGGATATAATGACCACATATTTTCAGACATGAAGCTACAAGATCTTACACACTTGAATTGTGCTCATAGCTTCTACTGACCACTTGCCCTTATTATAGAAATTTGCTATGAGAGGAAAAAGCAAGGACATGATTATAATCAAAAACTGGTCCTTCAGGCCTTAGCTTGAGAGCACACACATGACAAGATAAAGAATCCTTTGTTCTGTATGACTTCTTAGGTAATTTTTAGGTAACTATGCAAGAACAATGCCAATTAATAACCAGACTCAGGAATAATTAAGTGGGTTCTTATTCAAAGGAACACCAATGGGAAACTGAGTCAGAAGGATCCCATCTTAAGTGGAAGTCATCATTGTCCTCCCAACTCTTGCCCAAATACTAACTTTCACCTTTAATAATTCAGGATCACATTCCCTGTAGAGGAAAGTATATAGCTTGATGGCATATTCCTTTCAGATGATGTATTACTGACTTGATGATCCATCAGACAATCATAATTCAAAACTCCAAATAATATAAGTTAGAGTCACAAGAGATTTTATCTCAAATATCAAGTCTCAAAGCTTCAGGTGAATTTAGGTCTCAAGGATCACATATCCTAAATAAGTATTGATTATGACCTTATACTGATAACAGTAAGAGATTCATCCTAGAAAGTTCACAGGTGATCTTCATATCTAAATAGAAGTTTACAAAGACATAGGCCACTGTTCTCAAAATCTCTCTACACAATGGGAACAGCTTTAAGATGATTCAATACAACCAATTATAATTCATATAGAACATAGAATATACTGTTCTAATTTCACATTAAAGAACCCTATCAGAATTAACATTAATAATATCTTTATCCACAAAAATGTTAATTCAACTTCCTCCAATTGAGGAGTCCCTATAAACATTTCCAGAAATATACATAACAGGTACAACACCAATATTATTAAGATTCTTTTATGCACAATTAATCTCTTCTCCCAACAAAACATTCCTAATTGCCCTGGTGCAACGTCAATTTTAGAGGTTATAAATTTTCCTTAACAGTTCATTCTTGAGGTTCCTCCATAGCTCCTTTAACTCTGGTGTTCTCAGCCTCCAGACTGCTGTCTCAATCATCTGTAACATCAGGTCAAGTCCTTTTCATTCTGCTTCTTCCAAGACTTAAACACCCACTCTCCTGGAAGTGCAAAGTCCAAAGGTGTTGATGGGCCAGCAATCCTTGCTTCCTAAAGGCTGAAAGTGATGAGGATATTGCCAGTATATAATTCCTTAAAAACTTGTCCTTTGTTTCAAAAAAGGGTCTTTCCCTTTCTCCTCTAAAATAAAATAAATTAGCCTCATAAGGGGTTCTTTTTCTTCAATAAAGCAATAGGCAAACATTTGGCCCAAGGCAATTTAGTATCTAACATCAATTTTAGCAACCCATTTCTTAAGAATCTAATACATTCTCTTTAACCTGGCGTTCTTCACCCTGGCTTCCCAGCCTGGGTGGCCAAGCCAAGATGGGTAGCCAAAAGAGGTAAGGGTTTTGGTAGTGAACACATGGGTCTTCTGACCAGGTGTTCACTAGGGAACCAACAAGTCAGGGCATCAGTCAGGGCATTATGTGAGTAGGTATAATAAAGGCTTTTAAGATTACACGTGGCTGTTCTTGAGTGCGCTACCGGTTATTAAGCTATAGATTCAAGAGATTGTGGCCAGAGACCTTTGAAGGCCTCAGAGGAGGCGAGCTGGGTAGAGTTCACACTGCAAAGGACAGTGGTCAAAGGTACTCTGGTGTGTCTAGGACAGACTGTAATTGTAACTGCCAGGAGAGCACGTTACAAATGGCGCTCAACGTGGATGCATCAGGAATTATCAGGTTTTGAAAATATTTAATATTCAGAATTAAGATTCTGAAAGATCCGGTAGAAGCGCTGCCTAGGAGGGAAGGCAGAGAAGCAATATGGACCCAGGTAACTTTGGGATCAGGCTCAAGGACACAGCTGAACATAATGCTTATATAAAGAGGTTAAAGAGCCAGATGGAAGATCTTTTAACAGAGATCACCACTGAAGAACAGAAGGAAGCTTGTAATCAAGCTCCAAGAAGGCTATCCCCACACCCAAAAAATATAGCTCGGAGAGGGAGCAACCTAGAGCTAATGCGTATGTATGACAGTATAGAGTATAAAATGCCACAGCAAGAGTTGCTGGAATTGCAGGTTAAACTACAGATGGAGATAGAGAAAGAAGGAAAAGCTAGGTTACTACAGATAGAACAGGAAGAGTTCAAACCAGTGGCTGAAACTAAGGAAGGAAATAAAGGAACCACATGGACTAAAGGTGTAGAAATTCTTCTTAGCATTTTGTTGGTTTACCTCGTGCATTGTTGTTTTAAGGAATTTATCGATTACTCTTCCTTTGAGAAGAAGTTTAGTTCTTTTTATGTGCAAAGCTCAGGTTGGATTTTAAATCAGCCTTTGGGGAATTTTCCAAATCCTCTTCCCTCTGCCTCACCTTCTTGGGCCCAGGAGAAGAGGGAGGAGGAAAAGGAAGGGCGATAATATCATCAGCACTGCCCATTAATCCATTTAAAACTCCTGTGTCTTCATTTCAAAGGACAGGAGTAGGCTTTATGCCCCAAGGCAAAAAGGAATTGTGGGGTATTGAGTATAATCAGAAAAGTTTTAAAAATACAGTTCAGTTAATTTCTAAGAAACCTTACAGGGATAAGGCCTTGCAGTTAGAGAGAGTGGAGTTTTATCCTTGTAAAACTGCTAGGATCATCTTTGGAGAGTTGGAAATTCTCTTTTCTTACCTCGTGGATTTTTCACTTCCACAGGTGAGCTTGATTTCCCAACCCCCTACGGGTACTTATAAAACAGTGTTTATGTTTAGAATGGGTTGGAAAATTGCTGTTTTAATCACTAGAATAAATAGACAGTGTGTGATCTTTGACCCAGGAGGAAAAGCAGTATCAGATTTGTTGATTCACCCTCCTGAAGTACAATTCGGTATCAGAAACTCAAACTTTGATTTTTAGGCAAAAGAATTCAGGGATATAGCCGAGTGTTAGTAAAGTCATTACTGCACAGACTATTCCCCAAGATCTTCTCTTCTAAACAAGAGAAGGGAATTTTGGGATATGTGATTGCTTACAATTTTTAAATTTTGATTTTACATTTTTAAACATTTTTGATTTTACATCTTCAAAGTATTTTGATTTTACATTTTAAAGTTATTTTGGTTTTACATTTTTAATCTATTTCGGTTTTACACTTTTAAATTATTTTGGTTTTACATTTTTAAATTCTTTGCCTTTTACCTTAGCAATGCACTTCGGGCATACACAGAAAGTGCAGCTAAGTGACAGACTGACTTTTGTTAATCTTTTTGACAACAACTTTGTTTCCACTGTGATGTGGAAAGGCCTGGATGGCATTTGGAAAGGCCCAAGTTGGGCCCCGGGGACATTCCTTCCTAGGTGCAGATCCAGCAGTAGAGTTCATCCCCACCAGAGACATTTGTAACCTGGGGATCCAAGAGAAGGACCAGACAACAGTCCAGAGGGACCAGCCAGATGTCCGCAGCCCTTCAGACGCTGATGGCAGCAACGTCCCTCCTGACCGTGACACCAGAGACACCAGACACAGTTCCAGTGTTGCAGCTGAAATGGACTGTTTCGGGTGATATGCAATATAAAGACTGTAAATGGACAATGGGCCTGCTTGCTTCTCCCGTGGCTGCTTGCCCCATATGGTGGCCTGGGAAGAGGCTTTGCCCTATGCTTTCTATTGAAGGACTATGCTTTTAAATTAGTGGGTGAAAAACCAACACACCCACCTGCCATTGTTATTGAGACAATGTTATTGGACATGACTTTGCTTATGTGCACCTGTGAAACTAGAATTGCTCTAGGATTGTGAAAAGTGCAATAGAGAATTGTGATAAGCTAGAATTGTTCTAGAATTGTGAAAAGTGCAATAGAGAATTGTGATAAGCTAGAATTGTTCTAGGATTGTGAAAAGTTCAATTGAGAATTGTGATAAGCTAGAATTGCTCTAGAATTGTGAAAAGTGCAACAGAAAATTGTAAGAAACTAGAATTGGTCTAGAATTGTGATAAATATAACTAAAATTGTGACAACCTACCTCACTGATATTTAATTGTTAACTAGAATTGTGATGTTTTACCTTGTTGACTTCCCACCTCCGTGTTGACTTCCTACCTCATTGGCATCCAACCTCTTTGGCTTATTATCTTGAGTATGACTTTGATGAATGGGTTGAACACTTGGGCCACTGTTGAGCCTGGTTCTCATTGTCATACTTCTGTTTACTGATCTGCTGCTTTGTACCTCCTTGGGCATAACACTCTGTCATCTCATGGATCAAGTGAACTGTAGCTGGTGCTAAAAGTTTAGCTTGATGAGATGTGCGGTTCCAGCAAAACAAGAGAAAGGGAATTGTAAGAGCCCTTTAAATGGGCTGCGCCACAGCGCATCATTGAAGCCCGGAAGTAATTTCTATGGATATTAGGACTGCCCTTGGGTGGGATCCTGTCCATTTTGAGATAGCTTCGTAATGGGTGACTCTCTCGCTGATTGGCTGTGTGTGTGACCTCACAGGCCCTATGTAAGCCCACTGCAGGCAGCAGGCGGTCCTCTTTAACCTGGCGCTCTTCACTCTGGCTCCCTAGCCTGGGTGGCCAAGCCAAGATGGGTAGCCAAAAGAGGTAAGGGTTTTGGTAGTGAACACATGGGTCTTCTGACCAGGTGTTCACCAGGGAACCAACAAGTCAGGGCATCAGTTAGGGCATTATGTGAGTAGGTATAATAAAGGCTTTTAAGATTACACATGGCTGTTCTTGAGTGTGCTACCGGTTATTAAGCTATAGATTCAAGAGATTGTGGCCAGAGACCTTTGAAGGCCTCAGAGGAGGCGAGCCGGGTAGAGTTCACACTGCAAAGGACAGTGGTCAAAGGTACTCTGGTGGGTCTAGGACAGACTGTAATTGTAACTGCCAGGAGAGCACGTTACAGGATACTAAATTAATTATGAGTTGGGAGCCTATCTATGTGGACAAAGTTTCAATACCAGGAGTTAATTAAATGTATGAAATTTTTACAAAAGAAAGAAATATGAAGAAAAAGGAGAAAGAACAAAGATCAGAAAATATTAGGGAAAGAGTAAAAAAAGAAGGAAAGGGGGAATGAGTAAGAAGGAGGAGAAGGAGGAAGAGGAGAAGGAGGAGATGGGAAGTTGGTCTGTAAGGAACTCATCTGTCATTTGGTTATTGAAGCAAGGAAGTATACCATCTGCTCACTTTTTGGTTTTGCTTGTTATTGTTAAAGGAAAAATGCTGTTTAAATATAAACACAATTTTAAATTGTGCAATCTCTGAAAATTACAATTTTACATGTTTCTGCCATCTAAAAAAAAAAAAAAGAATCTAATACATTCTTTCCATTTTCCCTGATGAGGGAAGATGCCCAGATATATGGAATTGCCACTCAACATCCAATTTGTAATCCCTCCCCCTTATTTCTTATAAAACTTTAGAAGTAAAATATGTTATATTATCAGAATCATTCGTTTCTACCTATCCATACATTTTTGTTCCAATGTTATTTCACTAACCCTTCTTAAGGCAGCAGAGTTGAGAGGAAAGCTTCCACTCATCCTATCAAATAGTCCACTATAATTAGTAAATACCTCAGTTCTCCCACTGGTGTCATTTCAGCAAAACTTAACTCGAATATTCTGGAGCCAGGGACACCTCCTCAATACCTTCTTATTTACCTTTAGACATATAAGACTTTTTTCAGCTACAGTTTGTTTTGCAATCATACATATCCCTATATACCCAATTTTCTTGCTTTTATTTCTTTGTTAAAGGGAGAAAGCAAGTCAAACCTTAATATTTAGAATTCAGATAATATCTAAATAACTTTGGACCAAATTTCACAAAATCTATATCATATATCCAGCAGGGCTGACATGTTGCAGCATAGCTCATACAATTTTTACAAATTGCCTAATGTGAAATTTAAGCAAGCAACATAGTAGCTTAAATATATTTCATATAATTAAGAGAAACAAACATGTGACCTCTTTAGGTAAAGTTACCAGAGGGCTTCATTTGTTTTTTTTTTTAAATAAAGCTTTTTATTTTCAAAACATATGCATAGATACTCTGACAACATTAACTTTTGCATAGCCTTTTATTTCAGATTTTCTCCTTCCCTCCACCCTCTCCCTTAAATTGCAAGCAATTTAATATATGTTAAACATGTTACAATATATGCTAAATCCAATATGTATACGCATATTTATATAATTCTCTTGTTACACAAGAGAAAGCAGATTGAAAAAAAAGAAAGTAAATCAGTAAGAAAACATAATACAAGCAAACAACAAAAAAAAGAGTGAAAATATTATGTTGTGATCCACATTCAGTTCCTACAGTCCTCTCTCTGGGTGTAGATGGCCTGGAACTGACCTCAATCATCTCATTGTTGGAAAGAGTTATGTCCATCAGAACTGATCATCATATAGTCTTGTTGCCATGTATAATGATCTCCTGGTTCTGCTCATTTCACTTAGCATCAGTTCATGTCAGTCTCTCCAGACCTCTCTGAAATCATCCTGCTGATTGTTTCTTATAGAACAATAATATTCTATAACATTCTTATACCATAACTTATTCAGCCATTCTCCAATTGCTGGGCATCCACTCAGGTTCCAGTTTCTTGCCACTACAAAAAAAGCTGCCACAAATATTTTTGCACATTTCCCTCTTTAAGATCTCTTTGGGATATAATCCCAGTAGTAACACTGCTGGATCAAAGTTTGATAACTTTTTGAGCATAGTTCCAGATTGCTCTCCAGAATGGTTGGATCTGTTCACAACTCTACCAACAATGTATTAGTGTCCCAGTTTTCCCACATCTCTTCCAATATTCATCCTTGTCTTTTCCTGTCATCTTAGCCAGTCTGAGAGGTATGTAGTGGTATCTCATGGTTGTCTTAATTTGTATTTCTCTAATCAATAGTACCAGAGAACATTGTTTCAATAACCACCCTAAATTTTTTTAAAACTTAAAATCAAATCAAATACAGATTTAAACCTCTAGTAGCAATACTTCAATATCAATGCATACATATTTTTAAAATCTTATACCAGAATAAACAAATTCACAATTTTAGCACACACTAGTTAATAGTAATTATCTCATACAATTTCAGAATCAGAATTTAAACACACACAGCCTCCAAATTTAAGGTGGCAGAAAACTCCCTTTGAAGTCCGTCTATAAGGGAGGGGAATATGCAAATATAGCTTTAAGAAACTCAAGTTAACTGATAGACAACCAGTCCCTCAGAGTGGGGCATTTGCCTAAACAAAACAACAGTATTTAACCCCTATCCATTATGGTACTTCATCCTAATACTTCCTAAAGGGCACATTAGATAGGTTTTTTTGAACCAGCTATCTTAGATTGTTTCTTGGTTTAGAGTATCTTGTCATCTTTGGTGGAGGACTCACTTGATCTTACCAAAGGAAAATTGGAGCACTTTTATGGACTCTTTTTTTTTTTTCCCCCCTGAAGCTGGGGTTAAGTGACTTGCCCAGGGTCACACAGCTAGAAGTGTTAAGTGTCTGAGACCAGATTTGAACTCGGGTCCTCCTGAATTCAAGGCTGGTGCTCTATCCACTGTGCCACCTAGCTGCCCCATATGGACTCTTAACTACTTAAAATTTCCAATGTCAAAGGGAAATTGGAGGCTTTTATTGACTTCAACTGCTTAAAGTTTCCCAATCCCAATCCCATTCATCCAGGCAGCTCATCAATTCTTGGCAAAGGGAAAGTCCTCTTACAGACTTTAACTGCTTAGAGTTTCTCCCCCCTCACCAGTTTCTTGCTTCACTTGGGTTGTGCACAATTTACCTGATTTTAAACTTCTTTTAACTGGCTTATCTCCTAAACCAAATTAATCCTCTATCTTTGCTAACTCACTTCTGTTTTTGTTTTCACTGAGTGTCTCTCTCCAATTTACCCGATTGGGAGTAGGAGTTCCCAAGATTAGTTCAAGGACCAATGGAGAACTCTCTGAAGGGTACCTGCTCAAGAATTTAATATGGGAGAGACCCTCACAAACAGGAAATATCCTAGAATGAGCCCCCAAAACTGTGTGGGACAGCTATAACCCCAACCCAAATTAAAATCAGAGACTCTCAAGGTAAAAAGCAAAACAGGATTTATTCTGATCTCATAAAAAAAAAGGGCAACTGTCAACAGACAAGGTATCATCAATATAGGAGTGCAAAGTGCAAAACAAAATTATATAGACCCTAAAACAGAAGCCCCCTCCCACCATTGTCTGGGGAGTTCTAATTTTTCCAGAGACTAAATATGTATTCCAGAAAAAAAAAAAGAATAACACACTCTTTGCCATATTAAGTGCTTAAATGCTAATGAAAAGGTATATGGAGGGGTAGCAAAGACAGGAGGGAAATATTTGTCTAGGATAATCATACAACTACAGCTTTTAGATATAGCTCAAATTATTATTGCAAAGTCTCAAGTCACAATTAAAACATAGGTCAAGGCCACCTTCTTATAAGAGTTCTTTACTAAATTTATTTTATTCATGCAGTAAACTGCATATTTATATGAATGATCCCCTTGTATATATTTTTAATTCTTAAGAGACTTTTCCCTTGTATATATAAAAAAAAAACAACTTACATGTTTCTTTTTTCAGACAAATGAGAGGGGATTATTTTGCTTTTTAATCTGTCAATGAAGTTAAATTGTAGAATTAGGTACCTTTTAACTTATAACAATTCACATTTCTAAAACATTTTCAGTTTTATAACATTCTTTCCTCTTAATAACCCCATGAAGTAGGAAGTGAGCCCAAAATATCATGTTTAAACTATTCTCTGGAAATAAACTTTATTTTTTACCAAAAAAATTTTATTTGTGACAATGCTACTCACTGAATTCACTTCTTTATGTGAGAGGAAGTATTAACTTCTGATTACAGAGAAGAACATGTTCTCTCTTTCTATGGAGGAGTCAGCATAACTTCTAAATTTAATTCTTATATCACTTAAAAATCTCATCAAGGAAAACTGGAGTTAGAGTATCTCTCTAGGGGAAGGTATGGGAAAGCAGAACTTCCTTTTTGACAGGTTTTGGAAGCAGACTTAAATAATTTGAATAGTATGACTCCACTATCCTGGGGAAAAGGGGAAGATGAGGGTAGAGAATAATTCAAGGAGAGAAGGAACTAGATTTAGCAAGAAAAGCTAATATGAATGGAAGATACACTGACCAAAGACTGTGTGTCTTAAATATACGAATTAAACATTCCTACAGCACTTCTGGCTATAAGCTTGGGACAGGGCAGACTATAAAGGCTTATTAATTACAGAGGCACATTTTGAGCTCTAAATATACTTGGAAAATCTTCCCATTTGGACCAGTAACAATTAGTTCTCTGATAGAAATCATTAATAGTTTGTTGTAGGAACTAAATGGCATTATTTTTCTTTTCTATTCTTTTCTCTTTCTTTCTTTCTTTTTTTTTTTTTTTTTTTTGACAAAGTAATTGGGTTAGGTGACTTGCCCAGGTTCACATTGAATTCAGGTCCTCCTGAATCCAAGCTGGGTATTCTATCCACTGTGCCATGTAGCTGCCCCTAAATTACATTACTTCTGAGAACAGTGTTATCAGCAACAAAAATGAGAAATAACAGTAGAATGAGAACTGAGGTAGAATAGCTAAAGTGGGAACTGAGAAGCAGAAAAACTTATTAAAAAGTCAGGAATATCTAGATTTCAATCTCTACCCTGACACTATTGATGTGATTATGTTCCCCAAAAATTCTATTTGGAAGACTGAAACTGAGAAAGCATCAGTTGCACATACTCTTTATAATCCACCAGAAAGGAAAAATCTAAACATGTTTCTTCTTACACCTTGGATTTCAATTACTTGTTTTTTTTTTTTTTTTGTTTTTTTTTGTTTTTTTGAGGCTGGGGTTAAGTGACTTGCCCAGGGTCACACAGCTAGGAAGTGTTAAGTGTCTGAGAACAGATTTGAACTCGGGTCCTCCTGAATTCAAGGCTGGTGCTCTATCCACTGTGCCACCTAGCTGCCCCTCAATTACTTGTTAAATAAATATCTTTTAAATTCACTCATCTAAATAAAAGCAAGATATGAATAATTTTTTTCTTTGTTTACAATTACCATCTCATCCATACTGAATAGAAGGACTATATAGGATCATAGGCAGGGGGTACTGTAAGATTCAGCTGAGATAATGGATATAAAGATTCTGCAAACTTTAAAGCACTATATAAATATCAGCATCTATTATTGTTGTTATAATCCTCTAGTTACCAGGCCTCCAATTTATGCTCTTGCTTTATACAGAGCAAAACAGGGGTGTGCTATTAAAAATAACAACCCCCCACCCCCAACACCAAAAAAAATTTAGAGACAAATTAACATTTTCTTAAATCTAGACAATCAAGAAGACAATAAATTAAGCCGAGATTTTTTTTTTTACAGTGTAAATGTTCACACTGCAATTTTAATCATTTTGCAATGGTTGGAGCCAGTTCCAGCACATTCCTGAGGATTTCAATATGGAAGTGATCACAGAGATCACTCTATTGAAATTCTCTCATTGGAAACAGAGGCCCAAGAGAGGTTGAGGTCAAATAAAAACAGATGAGATGGGATTCAAAGCTAGATCCTTGAATGTGATAAGACCTGAGTTCAAATCCCATCTCTCACTCTTACAAGTTGTATGGATGCAAATAAATCATTTACCCACTTTGAAACTCATTGTTCACTATTACAAAATTAGGGAATGAGATAGCAGTTATCGTTGTTATTGTTGTTTGGTCATTTCAGTCATGTCTGATTCTTCCTGATCCCACCTGAGGTTTTCTTGGCAAAAATACTAGCATGCTTTAACATTTTCTTCTCATTTTACAGATGAGGTAACTGAGGGAAGTAAGGTTAAGTGACTTGCCAAGGGTCACATAGCTAGAAAGTATCTGAGGTCATATTTGAACTTAGGAAGTTAAGTTTTCATGATTCCAAGCCCAATGCTCTATCTATTGCATTGCCTAGCTGCCTTATTCTTATGCTGACATACGATGTCAAAATTGTGATGGAGGAAGTCACAGTGTAGAAAGGGATAACTAATATTTACTCTGGAAAAATCTGGCTTCAGAAAGGGTTAAAAAAAAGAGTTAGCCTTATGACTTTTAAGACCCTTTCAAGACCAAGAATTTATGATCATTGTGCAACACTTTTCTAATACTCTCAGAAAAGTACATTGAGTCCCAAGAAGCATCTAACTGCTATTAATGTCTAGATCTCTCAAACTGACATAGATATGCCTAAGAAAACAGGAAATAGCTCAGAAGGTATTGGGAAGAATGAAGCAATACTGGAAAACTCTGTTGAATGCAGTAACATAGGATTATTACCACCAAATCAGTTCTCTGGTCCCAAGACCCCAACACACCAAACATCCCCCCAAATTCATACAAGAAAACACATATACAGAGAAAGCCACTTATTAACAACAGATCATTAAAGTCATACTGTACTACCACAAGATTTCTCCCATGATTCCCTAATTTCTTTTCCTTTCAAGGGATTCAGAAAAATATGAATCACTATCAATAATCAGTTTGTGAACCAATCCTGAGAATTTAATTTAAATATCTATTCCAATAAAATACTTTCTTTTTTAAAATAATAGCTTTGTATTTTTCCAAATACATGCAAAGATAGTTTTCAATATTCACCTTTGTAAAACCTTGTGTTCTAAATTTTTCTCCCTTCTTTTTCCCCACTCTCTCCCCTACACAGCAACCAATCCAACAGGGGTTAAAATATGTGCAATTCTTCTAAACATATTTCTATATTCATCATGATGCATAAGAAAAATCAGATCAGAAGAAAAAAAAAACATGAAAAAGAAAACATACAACAACCAAAAAAGTGAAAATACTATGCTTTGATCCACATTCACTCTCAATCCATTTCTCTGGATGTGGATGGTTCTTTCCATCATGTCTACTAGAATTGCTTGGAATCACCTCATTGTTGAAAAAAGCCAAGTCCATCACAGTTGATCATCACATAATCTTGCTGTTGCTGTGTACAATGTTCTCTTGGTTCTATTTATTCACTTAGCAGCAGTTCATGTAAATCTTTCCAGGCTTTTCTGAAATCAGCCTGCTCACTATTTCTTATAGGACAATAATATTCCATTACATTCCGTATGTATTCAGCCATTCCTCGATGATGGGCATCCACTCTATTCAATGAAACTTTCTTCTGTACTTTGATAACAAAAGTTATGATCAATCTCATCAAAGAAAGGTAATTATTTGATCAATAATATTCCAAATATCTTACATCACAAAACAATGGTCTTTATTCTCTACAAAGTAGATGTTGTGGGCAATTCACATCATTACATCTGGATATTCCTATAGCATCTCAAATTATCTTTCCAGGAACTTAGATTTGTAAATGTGTGTCATCCTTGATATCCCCCCTACCTCCATTTCCTGTATCTAAGCAGTTTTCCTGTCTTATCAACTCTGCCTCTGCAACATATCTCAAATCTGTCCCCTTCTTTCCTACAACTGAAACAACTTCAACATTATAAGTTTGGATGTTTGGGAGGAGTGTGGTGTTTGCCACAGAAATAGGGATGTCTGGGGAAAAAGAAGATTTAGAGGGTTGAATAATGAATACATTTTTGGATATGTTGAATATGAAATGTTGGTAAGACAGACACACCTGTGATGTCTAGCTGGCAGAAGTTTAAGTCTGAATAATTGGGGAAGGAGAATTACCATTAAAGGTCCTGGAGAAGATGTAATAAAATTTTCCTCCTCTTTCATGGCCTTGATTGACACTTCAGCATTCCTTTACCCCTCTAATTCTTTAATTGGAAAGCTGAAGAGATACTAAATTCCTACCAATGCCTTCTTTTATAGAGGGAAGAGCCAGGTAGGCGCTTAGTGGATAGAGCATCTGCCTTGAACTCAGTTAGATTTATCTTCATGGGTTCAACTGTGGCCTTAGAGACTTACAAGCTGTGTGACCCTGCACAAGTCTTAGTTTCCTCATCTGTAAAAGGAACTAGAGAAAGAAATGCAAATCACTCCATCATCTTTGCCAAGAAAATCTCAACTGGTCTCACACACACAACTGAACTATGATTAAAAAAAAAAAAAAAGAATACAGAAACTATATTCTCAGATCACTTCACTTTGTATCTGCGGCCCTGTCTGATTTCAACTCCACAGAATGAGATTCCTCATGTATTCTCTGTCCCCTCCTTTCATTTGCTTTCCTGTCTCCTTATGTTTGTCACCCCCTTTAGACTATAAACTCCTTGAGACCAGGGACTGACTTTCTTTTTATTAATTGTACCCCCAGTACTTAGCACAGAGCCTGGCATGTTGTAGGTCGTTAATAAGTTTATTGGATTGGATTGGTGCAATGGATAGAGGGCTGAACCTGGATACAGAAAGATGAATTCAAATCCTGCCTCAGATACTTACTAGTTGTGTCTCCTCGGCAAGACACTTAATTTCTGTCTTCCTCAGTTTCTTCATGTATAAAATGGGCTTAATAATATTACCTACCTCACAGGGTTGTTGTGAGGATCACATGAGGTAATATTTGTAAGCATTTTTCAAAATTTAAAGCACTATATAAATGCTAGTTATAACAATAATATTATTATTACTATTTCCTTTGAAGCACAAAGATTTTTTATTTTTATTTTTTGGTTATGCAAGGAAGTTTGTTGTTGGTTGAGGACTACTCCCCAACAACAAGTCTTAAATTAGACTTAAGGTTGTATTTAAGGTATTTTAAGATGACAGAGTATGGAGTTTAACCTGGAGGAAGGGCTGGAGGAATGGGACATCATTTTTATCTGAAATGGACAAAAGAACACACATGCAGTATACATACCAAATCCTTATTGTCCTGCTGTGTACATAGCATTTTTTTTTTCAGGGCATTAAAGTTCAGAATTTAGCAAATAAAATTAAAAGATAACATGAAGCAACTTGTCAAAATCAAGGATGAATAATTATCCATTTATTCTAGAAAATGACTCAATATAAATACATTTTCTGGATAGCTATGAAATATAAACTTTTACTAACATCAAATTTCTACTTTTTATGTAAAGTGAGAGACAGCTAAGCATTCTGTTCCAAAAGTGAGAAATTGTATTTGGAAATCAATAACTGTATCATTTAGCTTACTTACTTACGTAATAGATCTGATATTTCCAAGCACTTCATTTACCGTCGATAAGGTGCTATGTGTTGCCTCTGAAATGAGGACACTAAGTTTTCTCTTTTCATTTCTAAGGGAGAAAAAGAATTATATAATTACATGTTATCTATGCTTCATCCAAAAAGTGTAAGAGAGGAACACCAGATAATTTAAATAAATAAATTTAAGTGATTTAATATTTGTAAAGTGTTTAGCACAATGTCTGGCATTTAGTAGGTACTATATAAGTGCTTGTTCCCTTAATTGAATTTTAACCAATATTTTAAAAACACATATTTACAAACTTATTAAAGTCACTAAATCCATAACTTTTGGGGGGGGTTGGAAAGAGTCATGCATATGCTTTAGATATGAACATTTTAGAAGTTCGCAAAATAAATGAAAAAAAGATGGTTTTTAATTTGCTTAGCCAAATAAATATATGCCTAGTTCAAGTATAATTTGCCTTTAAAATTACTTATATTGTTTAGTGCTAAGACACAGGACAAAAAGCTATTTGAGCTTAGTTTTTACACACTAATTATATTGCTACTGGTAATCTTCAAAATAGGGCTTAAATTTCATTGAGAAACATCTATATGGGTAAAGAACAAAAAGAGATTTAGGAGAAGTTGCACTTCAAATTATTTCACAAAATTTTGTGGATATAACCTATGCAAATGTGATAGCCATGCTGTAAGAGAAGGCTGAAGAACAACTCTATGTATGTGAAGGAGACTTTGGATTTGATGTAGTCTTGGATAAAAGAGGAGAAGCAAATAGGGTGGCTAGATAAGAGAAAAAAACTTCGTTAATGTGAGTCTTGGAGCCTCAAACACATTAAAAAAAAAAAAAAAAAAAAAAAAAAAAAAACCTGCCATCCCAACATTTCCTTTGATTCCTAGTGCCTGTATCACTAAAGTTTGCTAAGAATAAACTAATCTAATGACTAAACACAATTCCATCGGATTTATGGTAAAGAATGCTACTCATATTGTTACAGAGTATGGACTCAGAATACAGATTGAGATTTTTTAAAAGACATTACCAACTCAAGAATTTGTTTTGCTTGACTATAAAAGTTTGTAGCAGAGATTTTGATTTTCTTCTTTTTTCAAAGATTCTGGGAAGCGGAGAGTAAATGGGAGAGATAGAAGGCAAATCTTCATGAAAATAAAATTAAATTTTATTTAAAAAAGAATGTATGGTTTTGCTAAGATTATTCTATTTTTAGCTTCACAAAGTCAAAAAGCTCATTTTTTGTGTGTATTTTATCTTGTTTATACTAATCTGCATCATTTTCCTGATTTTTTTTTCTTTCATTATATGCTTTTATAAATTTATTTGCACATTACTCATGTTGTCTTTTGTACAATAGATATTTTGTGAGAAGGAATTAAACTGGCTAAGAGAAAGCTAACAGTTACCCTGAAACTAGGGCAGGATTACTTTCTTCCCAGAGGACCAGGGAAAGTAGATTTTCTTCTAAACCAAAGTAGAACATTTTACTCCTGGATTGAAAATGTGTGATACATTGTTGATATGATACACAAGAGTAACAATCCTGTATGATGATAAAATCTCAGTTTAACCAAAGAGAGAGTGATATCACTAGTAAAGCTCTATGACTTCATATTTATAATAGGTTTTGCCTTTTCAATGGATGAGAAAGAAAGTGAAAAGAAGGAAAGCATCTGGAACTGAAAATAAAACTGAATAAAAAAAAAAAAAAGAAAGAAAAACCTGTTCTTAGTAGTTTCTGGTTATTCAGGTATTGATTGTAAAGGGAAATGTTGAAGATTTCCCCAAATGTCCATGGTTTCCTAGTCATTCAAAAGTTTGTTCCTCTCTTCCCCTCTCTCTGCTTCTTCCTGTCTTTCTGATGCCCATTCTCTGCCAAATCCAAAGTCACAGAGAAAGAGGAGGGGGGAAGGGAGAGAGAGAGAGAGAGAGGGAGGGAGAGAGAGAGAGAGAGGGAGGGAGAGAGAGAGAGAGAGAGAGAGAGAGAGAGAGAGAGAGAGAGAGAGAGAGAGAGAGAGAGAGAGAGAGAGAGAGAGAGAGAGAGAGAGAGAGAGAGAGAGAGAGAGATATGGAGGGAGAGAAGGAGAGGAGGGAAGAGATTCAATAGCAACACTTATCAAACTTACTGGTGCTCCCCTTAATCCTTCCCCTTAAACATATTAACAATGTCATTGCAGGTGAATCATAGGGACCTGATTAACTGTCCATAATTGTAAATTACAGATTAGGTAGCCTCCCTTCCTACTTTGTGGAGGGAATTTTCCAGACCAAGAATCCTCATATAAATGAAATTGTAAGTCTTTTTTTTTCTTTAGATGCAATTGGGCTAAACATTGTCTGAATTTGAACACTCACTTCTGCTTGAGATGTTTAACTGACTTCTTTAAGAAAGAAGCCATAAAGATAATAATATCGAGTCCCATATATGTAGCAAGGCTCATTTGTGACTAGGAGGCCTTACCACATGAATGTCATTATTGTATGGCTCAAAGAAAGGCAGAATAGACATTTATTCTCTCCCCGTCTTATCCAAAAATGATTCTCATTCCTTCCAAGAAGGGAAACCAGAAGTTAGGACCAGAGGTCAGTCTGCACTGTGCAGAGAAAGGTCCTAGGCTATAATTATATCTATCTTCTCCCTTAAATATTATTAATCTAGAGGCTATGATTGGTTTGATCGAATTTCTGATCACTTTGTCACTTTTAGAGGGGAGAGAAGAGACATCCCCACCTCTATATCCAAAGTTCGATCCCTTTTCCATCTAACATCAGATTCAGACTGCACACACATAGAAAATAGTGAAGAAACCCATTTATCCACATTGATGTGGACTTGTTCTCTTTCTCAGTTAGGAAGAAGCCCATCTGACTATTATTAGGTATAATTAATTCCCAGACTTTATCAACCTCCACTGTCTACCTCTCCAAACTCTGGGCATTTCTAACAACCTTTGAGATATTGATTATCATCCCCCCAAACTCTGGACATTTCTAGCAACCTTTGAGATAATAGAGAGTGAAGTAAAGCTCCCATTGCAAGAGAGATGACTCAGCTGGACCTAGAAAAATTGTCCTTTATCTCACCCAGTGGGAAATTCCCCAAAGCTTCTAGTGTAGCAAGCTGAGAATAGGGTTATGATAGAGACTGTTAGTTCCTCTCTTGTCTTCCTTGAGTCTACTCCTTCAGGAACCTGAAATGGAGTTGGCCATTTCCATTTTCTCTTTTGAAGCTGGAAGCCTGAAGAACCTGAACTGAAGCAAGTCAGATTATGGAGTCCCAAACTAATTCCCCAAATCAGGAAACTGCATACATTCCCAAATCAGAAGTGCACAAGAGTTAAGGACCGGAAAGGAGGACAACTGCCAGCTCCCCTAACCAGGAGAGGCTGCTGGCTGCCTCAAAGCCATTGGAGATTCCTAATTGTCAAGAGGGTATCCCTACGTCCTCTTGCAGAGCTAACAAGAAGGGGAGAAAGGATTTCAGGCTTAGGAAGCTCAAGGAGCTCAGGGAAATGGAGACAGATATGACTGCCCCTCACAATTTTTCTTCCTTTTCCCCCTTCTTCCTTCCTTCCCCAAAAGCATTACCTGAAAAAAGTGGATCCAGTATTGATTGTCCGCATGGATCTTTGAAAGAAGGAATCCCTTTTGAGTTTTTGCTTGCCATTGGAGGAGTCGAGAGTTCCACGTCCAGGTAAGGATGCAATTTCGCTTGCTTCTGAGAGTGAGCTTGAGATTGATGTCAAAGGGAAGGTAGAAGACTTTGATACTTGAATTATATAATTCTCGGATACAGGAAGATCTTTCTCCTGCTCACATTCCTTCTCCATCCCCACCTTCTCTTCCTTGTCCTTTCCTTTCCGTACTTCCTTTTTTTTTGACATAGTGGTCTTTTCATTTTTTCTCTTTTTTCTTATTAAAAATTCTTGTAACAAACTATCCTCTAATCTATTCCTTCATTCTCCTGTTTAAAGTTAGGTCCAGTTTTCCCCACATTTCCTTAATTTACTTCTTTTTCTTAGTCCCCAAGAATCAAGGAGGACAGGGACCAAAAAGCTGAGCCTAATGGAATAAAGAGAGCTTGTTGCCTCCCATCCACTTTTTCCTCTTAAGAAAAAAAAAAAAAAAACCTATCTCACTTAATCAACCTTTCCCCAGAACATTCCCTGGGAATGGCTGGGGAAGAAGGAATCAGCAATAGAACAAGAGAAGCCTTTGGGAGAGAAGAAGAGTAAGATCAGACCCTATCACTAAGGAATACCAGAAACCTGATGCTAGGAGAAGGCCAGTACTGGGGGGGGAAAAAAAGAACCCAGTAACCATGGCAACAACAAGCTGCAGGTTCTTACTCCAGAAGCCAAGTCAAGCTTGAGAGGAGTAGTTCAATCTTTGGACTCAAAACAGAACACACCACTTGCACACACACACTTGCAGGGGAATATTCATAGGCTTTTTTTTTTCTCTGAAGATTTAGGATAGAAGGCTCCAAAAATAAATAAATAAAAACAAAGCACAAAAATTATTAATTTACAAATGTTATTTCAAGCATCTCATTTGGTACCTGCTTCAAAAAAAAAAAAAAAAAAAAAAAACACATTATTTATGAGGTTACATGAGCAGCAAAACGAAGGACCAGATATTTTCTCTGATTCTCAGGACCTCTCAAACTTTTCCAAAACAGAAATTACAAGCAACAGATAAAGTATTTTCCACTATCTCCATTGTCTAGAACACAAATTACAAAAAATAAAATGAAAATTTCTTGAATTAAAAATAGGTTTTCATTCAACACTTCCTCTCCCTATTTCCTTTATGTTTCCTTCAACAAGGCTGCTCAAGCAAAACCCACAGAATATAAATTCACACCTTGACACCTCCTCCCTCTTTCTAATGCCATGGAAATCTAAACTCCAAACTGCACAAGTTTCCTGAGACTGGGATAGAGAGCATCACAGAAGCATTCTGGGCTGTAAGAGAGTTCTTACAAGGAGTAGAGGAAAAAGTTCACAGAGCAGTACATATATGTCTTTGTAATAAAACTCAAATCTACTGCTTCCTTCCATTGCTAAGAAGATCTTGCCCAGGCTGTGACAACAGCAGCATTGGTGGTGCTCTATATTATTGGGCCAAAGAACTAAAAAATAATAAAAACAGGGTAAAACATTCTGGGAGGCAGGTGTGGATGTGGGTGTGTGCAGGAGGTACACCTGAAGAGCCTAGAATGCAGCTGGGTCAAGCTATCTCCTCAAAAGTCACCTGGATGGGTAAACTATGAATTGCCCAGAAGGAAGTTGAAATGCTTTGAGATTATATTTCCAAAGAAACCACTATTGGAGAACAGGAAATCAGAAAGTAATCAATAAAAGAAAATGAGACCCCAAAAAATGAAAGTACCAAAAATCTTAGGAGGAAGGAAATTCAAAAACTTTGAGCAGAAGCAGATAAAACAACAGGAAGATATTGTGAGAATTGGATGGGAATTTCATTTCCACAGAATTGTGAACATTTAATTGGAGAAATGAAACTTAAATTAGAAAACTGAAACCCATAAGAACATCAAAGAATGTTATCAGGGATGGAGGTTTTAGATTTGAACTGGAGCTCTCTGGACTTTATCAGCTTTATCTTCCCTTATAAGAATGTAAACTCCTTGAAGGCAGGGGCTGACTTTTGTAATTAGGAATAGAGATTTTAGATTTTACTTGGAGCCCTCTGAACTTTGCCTCTTCAGGTTATCTTCCCTCATAGTAATGTCAGCACCTTGGGGGCATAGGCTGGCTATATAATGAGGGATGGACATTAACCTTGGTCTCCAAAATGATTGGATCACTTCACAACCCAATCAATAGGGCATTAATGCCCCAATCCCCTCCAACATTTATCATTTTTCTTTTTGGTCATATTAGCCAATTTAATAAGTATGAAGTCGTACTTTGAATTTGTAGTTCTCTTATCAGTAATGATTTAGAGCATTTTTTCACATGACTATAGATAGTTTCAATTTCTTCATCTGAAAACTGCTTGTTTATATCCTTTGATCATTTATCAATTGAAGTATGACATATTTTTATAAATTGACTCAGTTCTGTATATCTTTGGAAAATGAAGGTTTTATCAGAGAAATTTGCTATAAAAATTTTCTCCCAGTTTCCTGCTTTTCTTCTAATGAATAAATTGGTTTTATTTATACAAAATCTAATATCAAAATTGTTAATTTTATAACCCACAGTAATCTCTTGGGTCTCTCTCTCTCTCTCTCTAAACATATATATATATATATATATATATATATATATATATATATATAAAACATACATATGTATATATACATACACATATATATACATATATATGTTTTATTTATATGTGTGTATATATGTATATATATATATATATCTGTGTGTCTCTGTCTTCTCTCTCTCTGCCTCTGTCTCTGTCTCCCAATCTCTATCTCTCTCTGTTTCTGTCATTCTATCTCTCTCCCTTTGTGGGTGCGTTTTTCTCTCTCTTTCTCTCTTACAGCCAGATGGTGCAATGGATAGAGTATCAAGCCTAGAGACAGGAAAATTCTTCATGAATTTAAATCTGGCTTCATACACTTACTAGATGTATTTCAGTTCATCTTGTTTGATGTGCTTCCCATAGATTTATTGTTTATAAGGTCAGCTCCATAAAGTCTGAACTGATTTTCATCACATGAACACTAATATTTAGGACAATCTAACTAGATTTTGACAACTTTACTAAGTAATACAGTTTTCTTATTACCAGGCTATATCAATATTACCTGGAGAATCCTTATAAGTGATTTGGAATGTGGATGATGGTTAAAAGGGAGTAGGAAACATCTTGATTGGAATTGCAGCCCTCCTGGGGGCAGTCACCTGGGGAAAGATAGAAGAGGATATATATAGATGCTTTAGAGATACACTAAGGAGGATTACGAATCTTGCCAAAGTACTTGACATTATTAAATTTCTTTATTTACCTGTTAAAATTCATTTTATTTTATTTTAAAATTATGGAATAAAACAAACATTATATAACATAGTACAATAAAAAGATGGCTGTTTATGAAACTGCAAATTAACCATGCACAACTTGCTATTTGTTTCAAATATATAATAAAACTATCATGTAAATTTCTTTTTTTCCTTCCCTTTCCCTACCCTAGAGATAGCTACCATAGATATAAATAGGTATTATATACACACACTTATACATATACATACATATATATATATATACACATAAATACATATATATGTAAAATTATTCTATACATATTTCTATTTATCAGTTCTTTCCCTAAATTTAGTAGCATCATTCTTCATATATCCTTTCTAGCTAATTTGTGTATTAATAATAGACAAAGTAGCTTAATTGCTTAAAGTAATTTTAGAAACTGTTTAGAAACTGCTGTTACTATTTTTTTAAAAGATCTTTCGCTTATTTTGCTCTTTGTTATTTTTGTTCAAATCTTTCCATGTTTTTCTAAAATCATTAAGATGGACATCCCTTTAATTTCCAATTCTTTGCCACAACAAAGAGAGTGCTATAAATATTTTAGAACATATAGGTTCTTTTCCTTTTTCCCAGTCATCTTTGGAAATAGATCAGGTAGTATTGCTGGGTCAAAAGGCATAATAATATAATAACTCTTTGAGCATAATTCCAGATTACTTTCCAAAATGGTTGAATGATTCTACAATTCCACTAGCAATGAATTAGTATCCCAAATTTTCTATATTCTCTACAATATTTGTCACTTTTTTGTTCTATCATTGTAGCAATCTGGTAGGAGTAAAATGACATCTTGATTATTAATTATTTTTCTAATCAATAATGATTTGAAGCACTTCTATATGATTAGAAATTATTTTGATTTCTTCATTGGAAAACTGCCTCTTCCTATCTTTTGACCATTTACCAATTAAGGAATGACTCATATTCTTATAGATTTGACAAAGTTCTTTATATATTGTAAATATGAGACTTTGATAAATTGTAATAATTTTTTTTCCAAAATTTCTGTTTTCCTTTTAATCTTGATAATTTGGTTTAAATTGTTGGGGAAACTGAAAAGCATGACAGTAGAAATGGGTCATGGACCAATTTTTCACATCATTTATCAATATGGGGTGAAAATGGATACATGACCTAGATATAAGGAGAAATTTTACCACAAAATTAGTACATAGAAAATATTATTTATCAGACTTGTGGATAGGTTAACAATTTATGAATAAATAAGGCAGAGCAAAGTTAGGTATGGAATGGGTAATTTCAATTACATTTTTAGAAAGGTTTTGTACAAATAAAACAAATATATCATGTTGTTATTTTAATTATTTTAGTTGTCTATGTGACCAGTTTTGTATTCTATAAGCTGTGTATTATTTCAACTCAAAACTAACACAACTTTGGAAATTGTTAGAAAATTGTGATACTTTCTGCACACAACAATCAATAAATTTCTCATTAATTTAAGATAGCTCCTGATGTCTGATCTTTTAAACCCACCATAAGCAAAAGTTCAAAGGGAAAAGACAATACATAGAAAGGGAATTCAAGAAAGAAGGGAAAAAAGCCAATGGACACAAGATCACCTTTTAAAAAGGTTAACCTAAAGTAACCAAATAGATATTGTGTTGTAGCAAAAAAAAAAAAAAAAAAAAAAAAAAGGAAAAAAATCAATCAAAAATTTTGAAAATAGTTGAGGAAATATAAGCTTAACTTTCATAACTTTAAACATAAAATGAATCAATCAATTCAATAAAATAAAAAAGTGACAGATTATATAAGAAAATAAAATTTTACAATCTGTTGTCTATAAGAAACACATTTTAAAAACAAAGACAAACAGATAATAAAACTGAAAGGCTGGTGAAAAAACTTATTGTGCACTGAGTAAATTTTTTTAAATTTATTTAAACAAATACAAAATAAAAAAAAATTGTCATGTGCACAGAACATAAAAGAATACTCAAAACATAAAGCAATAAATTTCCATTTCAAGAAAACTTATATAATGAATACAACATGTTCTGTTCAGAGCTGTTCATGCTTTCTTTGCTTCCTTCTAGTTGCTTCCTTTTGTTCTCTGATGTGTACTTTTTACTTTATCCTCTCCCTGAAGATTATAATTAAGTACAAATATATGTATGTATATGTATATTATATGTATATAATATACATATACATACATATCTAATATATATTCATGTACACATATAATGCATATGTATATATGAATATATATTCACATATAAACTTAGATATACATAGATACCTAATCATTTAAATTTTTCTGACAAAGCAAAAAAGAAACCTTCAAAGATAAAAAAGACAAACAAGAAAACTACATTAGATTGAAAGGAGTCCTACACAAATGAACCAATACCAATGATAAAGTCATGTGCTTCAAATGCCTTTGTATACAAATTCATAAAGAAAAGATTAACTGAGTTACAAGAATACATAGAAATTAACACCATATTGAAAGGAGATTTCAGTATCCATTTCTCAGTTTTAGGTAAGTCTAGTAGAAAACTAAACAAAAGGAAAAATATAGAATTGAACAAAAAACTGAAGAAATGAGCTCATGTAAAAGACTTTTGGCATCTTTTAATGAGATTGTAAAATTACATATATATTTCTCTGAAACACATGGAATTTTTCCAAAAGCTGTCCATGTACTTGGGCATAAATATGTTGAAACAAATCTTAAAAGGCAGAAGTAGAAAATCTGTGTTTTTTAAAAATAGATTATAACATTATAATCTATTTAAAAAACAAACAAACAAAAGAGAGACCCAAATGGAGACTTAACAATCAAATCTAACTAATGAGTAGATCAAAGAAGAAATAATGGAAATAATAATTACATGAAATAAGATGATCATGATAAAATTACATACCAAAATGCCAGTCTGTAGTGGAAAAATCTAATGCCAACAATAAAACATATACTAACAAAACAGAAAAGGAGTAGACTAATGAACTGAATGCATTTCAAAAATTAGAAAGCCAAATAAACAAACTAAAAATAAACATCAAAGAGGAGATAATAAAAATTAGAGAAGAAATAGATAAACTGGGGGAGGGTGGAGTCACAGAAGTGATAAATAAATTTAAAAGATGTTTTTGATAATTATAATCTTTATTTTGTTTGATGTTACAGTATAATGACCGGACTCCAATATGAAATCACTTTAGTTTATTTAGTCCTAATGTCTGTAAAGCATATACACAAAAACATATAAAGATTGTACTTTTTCATTGTCCTGACTTATTAATCCTTTTGGCAGTTAATGCTTAGTTTCTGAGTAGATAAAACTCCTGACTGACTGCAATCCCTAAAGTCATTCTCTTCCTGCTACTTTAGATATTAAACTTAATCCTCTCTTAGTTTCTTCAGTTCTGATAAAGAAAATCTCCACATCTAAACCTCGCCAGAGACTAGTATTGTTTAGTGACTCCAAGAATTTCATCTCATCTGGGCTGATTAGAAATGCCCCCTCCCATCAGTTGCCTGATTTCCCTGTTCTCAAATAAGCACATTGCCAGGGTACATAATTTTGTCACTTAAACTCCAATTTTGAGCATGTTTCCTATCTCATACTGCTTTATCCTTGTGCTGTGTGGGCAAGCTTTTTGTATTCATGAAGTTGAACTTCTATCTGTTTATATTGCCATATACTATGTATATATGCATTTTTTGTGCTTGCTTATTGTATTGCCTAACAATAAAGCTCTTTTTTTGAATCAGCTTTCTGACTATCAATTTCATGTAAATTATAGAACCCACATCCATGAAGCCAAAAAATGCATTGGTTCTTCAAAAAGACTAATAAAACTGACAAATGTTTAATTAATCTGATTAAAAAATAAGATGATTGAAAATCAGAATAAAATAGTAAATGAACAAGGTGAAATTGCAACAAAACCAGAAGAAATAAATAATAATCAGGATCTATTATGTACAGTTATATGCTAACAAAACTGAGAATATACATTAAAAAATAGAATACCTTTATAAATATATAATAGTCAAACAGAAAAAGACCAGATAGTGGTCTTAAATAATCTGATCTTAAAATAAAATAGAACTAAATGTAAAGGAACTACAAAGGAAAAAACTCCTGGTATGTTGGATTCAATAGAAGTATATCAAACTTTTAAAGAACAGTTAGTATCCATATTTTACCAATTAAAATAAGAATGAGTCCTATCAGAATCCTTTCATGAGACAAACATATTCCTAATCTCTAAACCAAGGGATAAATCACAGAAGAAAAATTTATGCAATCATTATAATTATAATTATCATTAATGAATATTGGTTCAAATATTTAAACAAAATCCTGTCAAATAGACTAGAAAGATTAATCAAAGAAGTAATTCATTATGACTAAGTAGAATTTATACCAGGGATGCAAAGATGGTTCAACATTAATTTTGGTACTTTCTCTCTTTTTAGTTATTTATTATTTATCTTGTAGAAAGCTTTTTTTTTTTTTTTTTTTTTTAATATGCTTTTTGCATGGTGTATCTCCTTTTAGATTGTAATCTCCTTGAGGGCAGGAACTCCGTTTTGCCTCCTTTTGTGACCTAAGCACTTAAGATAGTACCTGGTGCATAGTAGGCATTAATAAATCTTTATTGCTTGATGATAATATTAAAAATCAAAACATCCCAAACCACATGATTATCTTGATACAGAAAAAGCTTTTGATTAATTTAGCACAATACTCCATTTATGCTAAGAACTCTACAAAGTAATCACAGAAAGACCTTTTTCAATATTATAAAAAACATCTATCTAAAACCAAAAGCAAGCATCATGTGCAATGGGAAATGGACTAGAACCCTTTCCAATATATATGGGAGAGCCATTCTCATCATTATTATTTGGCATAATTTTAGAAAGGCTAGCAACAGCAACAAAACAAGAGAAAGAAATTAAAGGCATGAAAACAGGTAAAGAGAAGAAACTATTCATTTTTTACTGATAATATGATGTTATCCTTGTAAAAGTCTGGGGAACCAGAACGATAATAATTGAGATGATAGCCTCAGGAAAGTTGCAATCTACAAAGTAAGACTGCAAAAATCAACTGCATTTCTAACAATAATAGAACTAGAAATGCCATTTCAAATATCTACAAAATGCATATAGTAGCTGGACATCTATGTATCAAAGCTCACAAAAACTTGATACAGATTTAATTTCAGAGTGCTCCTTTAAAAAAATAAAGAACTTAAATATCTGGAGAAAACATTCAGTGTTAATGGTCAGACAAGATGATTACAATAAAAATGACAATACTAATCAAAATTACTTTACAATTTGAAATTATTCCAATCAAATTATTAGAAGGGATACTGTATAAAACTTGATAAAATAATAACAAAATTCATTTGGAAAAAACAACAGATGTAAAATATCAAGGGAAGTAATTAAAATATTTAAGGACCAAGGGAAAAAAACTCTCTAGGATCTCAACCTATGTTATAAAGCAGCAGTCATCAAAACTATCTGGTGTTGGCTAAAAAAAGAGGCATATTTAAAAAAAAAAGAAAAGAAAAGAAATGGAAGAATAAGAAAAAATGAAACTCAATAACATAGTTTTTAATAAAGTAGAAAATAAAAATCACCTAGGAAAGAACTTCCCATATGATATATATAAACATGCATATATGCATAAATCTATACATATATATACATACATGTATATATATCATATATATAACATACATACCTTTATATCTATATCTAAGCCTATCTATCCATCCATCTGTCTATCTATCTATCTATCTATCTATCTATCTATCTATATGTAAATCAAACTGCTAGAAAGCAGTCTGGAAGAAATTAGGCTTAGATTCACACCTTACAGTGCCATCAAACTCAACATAAGAAGGAGCTATTAACCTGTACATTGGGGCAGCTATGTGGTGCAGAGTACAGAGAATAAAGCCTGGAGTCTAGAAGGCTCATCTTCCTGATTCAAATCTGGTTTCAGACACAACTAACTGTGTGACTCCGAGAAAGTCACTTAACCCTATATGCCTCAGTTTCCTTATCAGTAAAATGAACAGAAGAAAATATCAAACCACTCTAGTATCTTTGCAAAATAAAACAAACACACACACAAATGAGATCATGAAGAAGTCAGACCAACTCAAATGACAAAACAATAACAAAGTATATATTAGGAAGCATTCTGAGCTTACATACTAAATCAACATACATTGACTTAGTTTTTAAAATGTATCATCTATATTTTATTATTTTTTAGTTTATTTTACTAAATATTTCCTAATTACTATTTAATTTGTTTCAGGTCATACTCCAGAGTGTTGTAGGCTGCATGCAATTTGTGGATCACACAGCACTTCTGCCTTACACCATATTCCACAATACATTCTAAATGGATATGTGACTTTAATAAGAAAGAGCATAACCATTAAAAATTGGAAGGGAAACAGATCATGTACCTCTCACCACTTTGGATAGGAGATTTGTTCTTTACCAAACAAGAGACAGAGGCAATTATAAAAGATATAAATTTATAACTTTGATTATTTGAAAATGAAAAGCTTTTATAAAGATCATGAATACGTCCAGGATAAGAAAAGAAAATGGTTTGAATGGGTTAAAAAAAATCTTTATAACAAATATCTCCAATAAGAATTTAATATCTAAGATATGTGAATAATAAATATATATGTAATACATATATGTACACAAATATATTTGTAATTACAAACCATTCCCTAATAAGTAAGTAATAATATAAATAATAAAATAAATAAGTAATAAAAAAGATATGAGCTAATATTTCTCAAAAGAAAAATTATGGAGTTTTAATAACCATGTGAAAGAAGCTTTCAAATCACTACTGATAAGAGAAATGTAAATTAAAACAACCCTGAGGTTTATCTCACATCTTGAAAATAAACAAAGTTGGCCAAAATTGGCAATAACGAGTCTTGAAGGAGCTATGGAATAATAGGCACACTAATGGATTGCCAGTGGACTTGTGAAATGATACAACAATAATATCAAGCAATTTAGAATTTTGTAATAGAATAACTAAAATGCCCATATTCTTTGAACCAGAAACTCCATTAGTGGGCTAATAATGGAGAAGAAACTAGGAATAAGAAAATTCCCCTATACCTTAAAATATTTATAATAGCAATTTTTTATAAGAAAGAATTGAAAACAAAACAGACTCCCATTGATTGGGGTATGGCTAAATAAATGAATATAATGGAATAATATTGGGCTATAAGAAATTATGAACATGGAAGCATGGAAAGGTCTACACAAATGATATAAAGTAAGTTAGCTACTATCCAAAAAAAAAAAAAAAAAAAAAAAAAAAAAAATATATATATATATATATATATATATATATATATATATATATATAATGAGTACAATATAAATGGAAAGAGCAATCACACATTTAAAAAAATCAAAAGTGAATATAGCAAAATTATAGAGATCAAGTATGACTCAAAATAAGATGTATGAGAAGACACCCCAACTCATCCTTCTGTGGAGGTGAGAGGTCCACAAGAATTATATATTGTACATGTCTTCAGACTTTTCAAGTATTGATCAATTGTGCTGATTTTTTTTCTTTTTCTTTTTATCTTTAAAAAGTATTGTTTGATATATGGGTTATCATACTAGAAAGGGAATAGAGAGGCATAAAGGGAAAACAATAAAGATCTTAAAAAACACATCAGAAAATTTTGTTTTAAAAGAATTAATGTTTAAAAAAAACACAATTAACATTGGACTGAAAGTCAGGAGGTATTTAAGTTTGAATCCCAGATCTGACATTTCTTAGTTATATGACATTGGGCAAGTCATAATCTCTCTGAGTCCCAGTTTGCTCATCTCTCAAATAGAAATATGCCTGCCCTAACTACTTGTGAAAAAACCATAAAGCATGTATATAGCGATGAGTTGCACAGTAAATTGTTAGCTACTATCCAGACTCAAGTTGAACTAGTCCTACATTCAAAACAAGTAATAAAGGAAACAGACATATCACTCATAGAAATGAAAATGAAATGTGCATGTACCTGGAAGTGCTTTTTTGTTTGAGCTAACAAACATACATTTTTTAAGATTGCAAAGAAAATTTTACAAAACAGGGCAAGATTGAATAATAATAATAAGTAATTTAATTTACATACTGTGCTTAAGAATCAATCCCCTGACTCAATTCTATTCATGTCTTGTCCAAAAGGAGTTACCATAACTGCCTGCTACTAAAGGAAATCACCCTCTCCTTAGCTGACTGAGCCCACTACAGATTTTTATTATCATATCTCAACAGAGTTCACAATGGTGCACAGCAGTTCCTTTACTTTTTCCTAATTAGTGCTTGATTTCATCCTTAATCGCTGGTTCAACCCCTTTCTTTTCTCCATGAAGATTCCACATCACCTGTCCATCTTAACTCAGTAAAAGAGTTTTTAAATTATTATTTCATTTATTTATTTGTTTTCCTGAGGCTGGGGTTAAGTGATTTGCCCACAGTCACACAGCTAGGAAGTGTTAAGTGTCTGAGACCAGATTTAAACTCGGGTCCTCCTGACTTCAGGGCTGGTGTTTTATCCCCTGGGCCCGCCACCACCACCTAGTTGCCCCATAAAAGCCTTTTTTTTTTTTTTTTTTTTTTTTTTGCTAAGAAAATAGAGGCTAGCCATCATCTGTCATCTCCTTTCTTTATACCCCAAAACTCCTTGAAAGCTTTCCTCATTCTCTACTTCTTAACTTTTTTACTGAGGGATATGTGACCCTTTTCACCAAGACCAACCCCTCTACTTTTGTCCTTGATTTTATCTCCTTTGATCTCATTGAATAGAGAGTTCCTTCAAGTGTTCTCTTTCCAATTTCCTATTGCTCTCCTCTAAGTAGAGAAGGTAATATAGAAAGGAGAGAAAATAAATTCTTATAAACTGGAAAAAATTTAATTAATGGAATTAATAGCCACTTCTTAGTCCTTACTCTTCTTGACTTCTTTGCAGCATTTGACATTATGGACAGCATCCTCCTCCTCCTAGATTTTCTCCCCTGGATTTTCACAAAAACTGACTCTTTGCTGGTTCTTCTTTTACCTGTTCTTATTTGATTTCTGTTGTTAGACCATCATCTATGTCTTACATCAAACCCAAGATCCCAACATGGGAAGACAGGATCCCTTTTGGCAAGGGACTTCCAGAGAGACTCGTCAAGGCTTTCAATGTGGTAAAGTAGGGCTTCTGAAAGCTCAATGTTGGCATTGAGATAAAGTGAGAAAACAGGGTGGGAGAACAAGACACAATACCCCATTTCCAAAATGCAACAGAGGCTTCCATTGGGCATCAGAGTGTAGACTGATTCAAGGAAAGGGGATGAGGGGCCCAGCTCCAGGGCCCCAGGCAAAAAACACTTGGGATATGATGGCAGCCGATGCTACCCCCAGAGAGTGCCTAGAAGTTCAGTACCCAGACATGACCAATCAACCAGGAAGCAACCTGATGTGAGAAAGGGATTACACAATCAATCAGCCAGGAAGCAACCTGATGTGAGAAAGAGATTACAATTGGGGAGGATAGAGTTGTATGCAGCTGGGACAACTGAGATAGAGATACCTCCTAGAGAGGTGAAATCTTTTCCTCTCCAGCCTAAGGATTCCTTGCCTCCAGGTACAGTAGGCTTGACCATTTCACCTCCTGAGAGTACTTACAAAACAGTGTCCATCCATACACTGATGTGGAAACTGGGGAATGTGTAGATAATATTCCAAACACTAATACAGGTAGACAATGTGTGACTTATCAACCAGGAGAAGTAGTAGCATCAGGTTTACTGGTACAGACTCCTAATAAGCAACCTGGTGACAGTCACCCATGTTCGGACTCCAAGCAACTGAATCCAGGAATATACTGGACTGCAGCTGTGACAGCTGACCAACCTATCCTCACTATCTATATAAATGGCATACCATTAAAAGGATTGGTAATCACTGGTGCAGATCATACAGTCATTAGAGGTGCCAACTGGCCCAGTAACTGGCCAAAGATTAAGGCAGACACCTGTAAGGGCCCTTTAAATGGGTGCCACAGTGCATCGGGAGATTGAGGCCCAGAAGTAATTTCTGTGGATATTAGGACTGCCCTTGGGCGGGATCCTGGCCATATTGAGATAGTTTTGTAATGGGTGACTCTCTCGCTGATTGGCTGTGTGTGTGACCTCACAGGCCCTATGTAAGCCCACTGCAAGCAGCAACCGCCCTCTTTAACCTGGTGCTCTTCACTCTGGCTCCCTAGCCTGGGTGGCCAAGCCAAGATGGGTAGCCGAAAGAGGTAAGGATTTTGGTAGTGAACACATGGGTCTTCTGACCAGGTGTTCACCAGGGAACCAACAAGTCAGGGCATCAGTTAGGGCATTATGTGAGTAGGTATAATAAAGGCTTTTAAGATTACACGTGGCTGTTCTTGAGTGCGCTACCGGTTATTAAGCTATAGATTCAAGAGATTGTGGCCAGAGACCTTTGAAGGCCTCAGAGGAGGCGAGCCAGGTAGAGCTCACACTGCAAAGGACAGTGGTCAAAGGTACTCTGGTGGGTCTAGGACAGACTAGTAATTGTAACTGCCAAGAGAGCACGATACAAATGGCGCCCAACGTGGTGGACGCATCAGGAATTATCAGGTTTTGAAAATATTTAATATTCAGAATTAAGATTCTGAAAGATCCGGTAGAAACGCCACTTAAGAGGGAAGACAGAGAAGCAATATGGACCCAGGTAAATCTGGGATCAGACTCAAGGACACAGCTGAACATAATGCTTACATAAAGAGGTTAAAGAGCCAGATGGAAGATCTTTTAACAAAGATCACCACTGAAGAACAGCAGGAAGCTTGTAATCAAGCTCCCAGAAGGCTATCCCCACACCCATTAAATATAGCTCAGAGAGGGAGCAACCTAGAGCTAATGTGTATGTATGACAGTATAGAGTATAAAATGCCACAGCAAGAGTTGCTGGAATTGCAGGTTAAACTACAGATGGAGATAGAGAAAGAAGAAAAAGCTAGGTTACTACAGATAGAACAGGAAGAGTTCAAACCAGTGGCTGAAACTAAGGAAGGAAATAAACGAATCACATGGACTTCAGTTGTAGAAATTCTTCTTAGCGTTTTGTTGGTTTACCTCCTGCATTGTTGTTTTAAGGAATTTATTGATTACTCTTCCATTGAGAAGAAGTTTAGTTCTTTTTATGTGCAAAGCTCAGGTTGGATTTTAAATCAGCCTTTGGGGAATTTTCCAATTCTTCTTCCCTCTGCCTCACCTTCTTGGGCCAAGGGAGAAGGGGGAGGAGGAAAAGGAAGGGCGATAATATCATCAGCACTGCCCATTAATCCATTTAAAACTCCTGTGTCTTCATTTCAAAGGACAGGAGTAGGCTTTATGCCCCAAGGCAAAAAGGAATTGTGGGGTATTGAGTATAATCAGAAAAGTTTTAAAAATACAGTTCAGTTAATTTCTAAGAAACCTTACAGGGATAAGACCTTGCAGTTAGAGAGAGTGGAGTTTTATCCTTGTAAAATGCTAGGATAGTCTTTGGAGAGTTGGAACTCCTCTTTTATTACCTCGTGGATTTTTCACTTCCACAGGTGAGCTTGATTTCCCAACCCCCTACAGGTACTTATAAAACAGTGTTTATGTCTAGAATGGGTTGGAAAATTGCTGTTTTAATCACTAGAATAAATAGACAGTGTGTGATCTTTGACCCAGGAGGAAAAGTAATATCAGATTTATTGATTCACACTCCTAGAGTACAATTCGGTATCAGAAACTCAAACTTTGATTTTTAGGCAAAAGAATTCAGGGATATAGCCGAGTGTTCTAGTAAAGTCATTACTGCACAGACTATCCCCAAGATCTTCTCTTCTAAACAAGAGAAGGGAATTTTGGGATATGTGATTGCTTACAATTTTTAAATTTTGATTTTACATTTTTAAACATTTTTGATTTTACATTTTAAAGTTATTTTGGTTTTATATTTTTAATCTATTTTGGTTTTACATTTTTAAATTCTTTGCATTTTACCTTAGCAATGCACTTCGGGCATACACAGAAAGTGCAGCTAAGTGACAGACTGACTTTTGTCTGACTTGTTAATCTTTTTGCCAACAACTTTGTTTCCACTGTGATGTGGAAAGGCCTGGATGGCATTTGGAAAGGCCCAAGTTGGGCCCCGGGGACATTCCTTCCTAGGTGCAGATCCAGCAGCAGAGTTCATCCCCACCAGAGACATTTGTAACCTGGGGATCCAAGAGAAGGACCAGACAACAGTCCAGAGAGACCAGCCAGATGTCAGCAGCCCTTCAGACATTGATGGCAGCGATGCCCCTCCTGACCGGAACACCAGAGACACCAGACACAGTTCCAGTGTTGCAGCTGAAATGGACTGTTTTGGGTGATACACAATATAAAGACTGTAAATGGACAATGGGCCTGCTTGCTTCTCCCGTGGCCACTTGCCATATGGTGGCCTGGGAAGAGGCTTTGCCCTATGCTTTCTATTGAAGGACTATGCTTTTAAATTAGTGGGTGAAAAACCAACACACCCACCTGCCATTGTTATTGAGACAATGTTACTGGACATGACTGCTTATGTGCACCTGTGAAACTAGAATTGTTCTAGAATTGTGAAAAGTGCAATAGAGAATTGTGATAAGCTAGAATTGCTCTAGGATTGTGAAAAGTGCAATAGAGAATTGTGATAAGCTAGAATTGTTCTAGAATTGTGAAAAGTGCAATTGAGAATTGTGATAAGCTAGAATTGTTCTAGGATTGTGAAAAGTGTAATTGAGAATTGTGATAAGCTAGAATTGTTCTAGGAGTGTGAAAAGTGCAACAGAAAATTGTAAGAAACTAGAATTGGTCTAGAACTGTGATAAATGTAACGAGAATTGTGACAACCTACCTACTGATATTTGTTAACTAGAATTGTGATGTTTTACCTTGTTGACTTCCCACCTCAGTGTTGACATCCTACCTCATTGGCATCCAACCTCTTTGGCTTATTATCTCGAGTATGACTTTGATGAATGGGTTGAACATTTGGGCCACTGTTGAGCCTGGTTCTCATTGTCATACTTCTGTTTACTGATCTGCTGCTTTGTACCTCCTTGGGCATAACACTGTCATCTCATGGATCAAGTGAACTATAGCTGGTGCTAAAAGTTTAGCTTGGTGAGATGTGCGGTTCCCGCAAAACAAGAGAAAGGGAATTGTAAGGGCCCTTTAAATGGGCGGACACAGTGCATAGGGAGATTGAGGCCCGGAAATAATTTCTGTGGATATTAGGACTGCCCTTGGGCGGGATCCTGGCCATATTGAGATAGTTTCGTAATGGGTGACTCTCTCACTGATTGGCTGTGTATGTGACCTCACAGGCCCTATGTAAGCCCACTGCAGGCAGCAACCGCCCTCTTTAACCTCGTGCTCTTGATCCTGGCTCCCTAGCCTGGGTGGCCAAGCCAAGATGGGTAGCCAAAAGAGGTAAGGGTTTTGGTAGTGAACACATGGGTCTTCTGACCAGGTGTTCACCAGGGAACCAACAAGTCAGGGCATCAGTTAGGGCATTATGTGAGTAGGTATAATAAAGGCTTTTAAGATTACACGTGATTGTTCTTGAGTGCGCTACCGGTTATTAAGCTATAGATTCAAGAGATTGTGGCCAGAGACCTTAGAAGGCCTCAGAGGAGGCGAGCCGGGTAGAGCTCACACTGCAAAGGACAGTGGTCAAAGGTGCTCTGGTGGGTCTAGGACAGACTAGTAATTGTAACTGCCAGGAGAGCACGTTACAGACACCTACATGTCTGGTGTAGGAGGATTAATAGCAGCTGAAATTAGTGCTTCCCCTTTGAGGTGGACTTTTGAAGGTGAAACAGGAGTTTTTACTCCTTTTATAGTTGAAAAATCCCCATCAATCTGTGGGGAAGAGACATTTTACAGCAATTAGGATTAAAAATGAGTACTTCGGTTTTTTAGTCAGGGCTGCTGTTGAAGGCCTGCCTACACTTTCACCTGTTCCTATGCAATAGAAAACTGATACACCAGTATGGATAGAACAGTGACCCTTAGCCAAAAATAAAAAAAAATCAGGCCTTATTAGATATAGTACAGGAACAACTTGACCAAGGACACTTACAACCTTCTCTAAGTCCTTGGAATCCTCCAGTATTTGTTGTAAAAAAGAAATCTGGAAAATGGAGGATGTTGACTGATTTAAGAAAGGTAAATGAACAGATGGAAACTATGGGAACTCTTCAACCTTGACTTCCATCTCCTACTCAATTGCCAAGAGAATGGTCTCTTTGGGTTATAGACATTAAGGATTGTTTCTATTCTATCCCTCTAGATAAGGAGGATATGAAAAGATTTGCCTTTTCAGTGCCCAGCGTTAACTTAGCTGAGCCTTATAAAAGATATGAATGGACAGTTTTGCCACAGGGAATGAAAAACAGCCCTACTATGTGTCAAATATATGTTGCTGCTGCTCTTACTCCAGTAAGAAAAACATTTCCAAAAGTAATGTTATTACATAACATGGATGATATATTGGGATGTGCACCTGAGGAACAAATGTCAGAAGCATGTCTACAAAAAACCATAGAAACACTAAGGAATTATAAATTGCACATAGCTCCAGGAAAAATTCAAAGACATGCTCCTTTTCAATATTTAGGATATGAAGTATACCCTAAGGTGCTTACAGTACAAAAACTTTCCTTAAGAACAGAGAAGCTAAACACCTTAAATGACTTCCAGAAATTGATAGGAGATATCCAATGTATGTGTCCAGTGTTAGGTTTGACTACCTATCAATTGCAACCATTATATGACATTTTAAGGGGAGACAGTGCTTTAAACTCGCCACACCAGCTTACAAAAGAAGCTCAGGAGGCTTTGAGAGAAGTGGAAATGGCTTTATCCAATGTGGTTGAAAGAGTCACTCAAAAACCCTTGGAAATATCAGTTTTTGCTACACAAGAGGCACCCACAGCAGTCCTTCATCAAGGAGACAGTGTGATAGAGCAGGTGAACCTCCCAGCACAACCAGAACAAAGCCTTACTCCTTACCCAGTGCTTGTAGCCAGAATTTTATTAAAGGCCATTAAGCAAGCAGTACAATTATCTGGGATAAGACCTGACAAGATAAACACCTTTTATACTAATTCACAAGTTAATGTGTGCTGTGAAACCATCCCAGAGTGGCAAATTTTATTAGCCATGGCTCCAAATTTTACACACGGGTCTCCATTAAAGATAACCAGACTCTTACATAATTGGAGATGGATTCTTGAAGAAAAGGTTTCTAAAGTTCCTCTTAAAGGACCAACTATCTTTACAGATGCATCCAAACATAATATTTGTGCTGTATACTCTCATGATTTAACCATAAAGAGAGTAGTTAGAACTCTTCTTCAGTCCACCCAGTAGAATGAGTTTTATGCAATCATGCTAGCTCTTACTTATTACCCAAGAGATATAAATATAATATCTGATTTGGCCTATTCAGTAGGTGTAGTACAAAGAATTGCCACAGCCCAAATAAAATTTGTAGCCTCCAATATATATCAGCTCCTTAAGAAACTTCAAGAGCAAGTGAGAAAGGATCCAGGTAAGATTTATATTTTTTATGTCCACTCTCATAATGGACTTCCAGGTCCTATTTTTTATGGTAATTCAAAGGCAGATAGCCATCTAACTATGTTGGCCAATATTCTTTTATTTCAAGAAGCCCAAGAATCTCATTTTAAATATCATCAGGCAGCCCAAGCTTTACGTTTACAATTTGGAATAACAAGAGAGAAAGCTAGGAACATAGTAAAGCCTGTACAGCTTGCCTTCCTTTCCATGCTCCTATACTCCCTCCAGGGAAAACCCTAGTGGTTTGAGACCTAATGAAATTTGGCAAATGGATATGACCCATTGTAACTCTTTTGGTCATCTGTCTTTTATCCACATTGTGGTAGACACATTTTCAGGATTCACTTTTGCAATACCAGCAGCGAAAGAGACAACCCAAGTGGTCACTGAATTCCTTATACAAGCATTTGCAGTTATAGGTGTGCCACAAGCAATAAAAACAGGCAATGGACTTGCATATACTTCTAAACATTTTGCACACTTTTGTGCACAGTATAAGATTTTACAAACTACTGGCATACCCTTTAATCCTCAAGGACAGGCAATAGTAGATAGAAGAAACAGTGACATCAAGATGCTCCTCCAAAAACAAAAGAAAGGGGGAGCCATAGGTAACCTTAGAGAACTTCTAAATCTAGCCCAACTGTCCTCAAACTTTTTAAATAGGGGGCCAGTTCACTGTCCCTCAGACTGCTAGAGGGCTGGACTATAGTAAAAACAAAAACTTACACTCTGTCTCCGCCCCTCAGCCCATTTGCCATAACATGGAGGACCGCATAAACATCCTCAGAGGGCCGCATCTGGCCCATAGGCCATAATTTGAGAGCCTCTGATCTAGCCCTTTATACTATTAACTTCTTAATCTTTGACAAAGATGCACTGGCTCCAGCAGACAGGTTTTATAACCCACCAGAAGGGTAGTGCCTGGTGCAAGCAGCTCCACTGTCTTTAGATAATCGCCAGGTCATGTGGAGAGACCCAGAGAATGGTGAATGGAAGGGACCAGATAGGTTAACTGCTTGGGGGAGAGGGTTTGCTTCTATCTCTACAGATGGAGAAGGAATTAGATGGGTGTCGATGAGCCATATTCACCTTGTCTATCAGAGAGAGACGGAGCAGACCCTTGAAACAAAGGAGAAGACCCAAGAAACCTCAGGTTGTTCCATTACTGACCACTGAAAGAGCCTGGCAGTTATAGTGTTTGATTCATGGACATCAAAAATTGTTGAACTTTGGGACAGCTAGGTGGCGCAGTGGATAGAGCACCAGCCTTGAATCCAGGTTCAAATCTGGTCTCAGACACTTAACACTTCCTAGCTGTGTGACCCTGGGCAAGTCACTTAACCCCAGCCTCAGGGGGAAAAAAAAATTGTTGGACTTCAAAACCCTCAGGAATCATTGGATTCTTTGAGACATCCTAAAACTGTTGTAGGACTTGAATACCCTCAGGAATCATTGGATTCTCTGAAACATGATAAGACTGTTGTAGGACTTGAAAACCCTCAGGAATCATTGGATTCTCTGAAACATGATAAGACTGTTGTAGGACTTGAAAACCCTCAGGAATCATTGGATTCTCTGAAACATGATAAGACTGTTGTAGGACTTGAAAACTCTCAGGAATCATTAGATTCTCTGAGACATCATAAGACTGTTGTAGGACTTGAAAACCCTCAGGAATCATTGGATTCCCTAACATATAAGAAGACTGTTGCAGGACTTAAAAATTTGCAGGGATCATTGGGTTCCCTAACACATAAAAAGATTGTTGCAGAACTTCAAAAACTTGTGGGGATTGGATTCCCTGACACGTGAAGCAATGGACAATAGATTGGTTTTGGACTATCTCTTGGTTGCTGAAGAAGGCGTATGTGTGACTGATGCTTACATACCCTCATTCTAGGACTTCTAGAAATCTTTTACAAGACCGTGTTGATTTATATTGTTTGTTATATCACCACTTGCATGTACAATTCATGTTTGTTACACCACATCGAGTCTGCACTGACTGTGGGGAGAATCATTACTAATAGCCTGTGCATTATTGCTATGTGCTTGTGTAATACCTCCCATGCTGGTGCGTTTGGCATACCTGTCTCTAATAAGACCCTTCAGCCCAGAAACCTGCTAGCAATCCTCACTTCCCTTTGGTGCTTTTCATCTCCCTTCCTGAGAAGTCCGGGGGGAGGGGGGAAAGGAATTTGATCACCTCCTTTTCCGTGTTTCACCTCCATTCCTGAGAAGTCAGGAGGTTGTGATCACCTCCTTTTTGGGGTTCTCACCTCCCTGAGAAGTCAGGGATGGTGTGACCACCTGTGTTCTAAAACAAAAGAAAGCAGGAGATGTAAAGGGCTAGAACTGAGCAGATGCACTTGGACAACCTATCACTTAAGGTTAATTACCAATTGGAGGATGACCCTACTCCACTCTGTGCTGGCTAGATCTGTGGGTGTGGACAGAGAAGGGGAGAGAGATCAGAGAGTGGAGTAGGGTAGGCAGAGTCATTCTTTGGCGGTGGAGAGAGAAAAAGGAGGTGTGGAGATTCCTATATCTAATTCTCTGAGGGTGACCCTAAAAGACCAAGAATAAAGACTTTTGCTTATCCTGACCCGGGCTGATTCTAAGATATCCAGGGTACTAACACAGTCACAATATGTAGTGATATCTCAGAGTTGTCTTAATTTGCATTTCTCTAATCAATAGTGATTCATATGACTAGTAATCGTTTTAATTTGTCTGAGAATTGTCTGTTCATATCATTTGACCATTTATCAATTGAAGAATAGCTTGGACTATTATAAATTAGAGTTAGTTCTCTATATATTTTGGAAATGAGGCCTTTATCAGAACCTTTAATTGTAAAAATGTTTTCCCAATTTATTGCTTCCCTCATAATCTTGTCTGCATTAGTTGTTTGTGCAAAAGTTTTTTTAACTTGATATAATCAAAATTTTCTATTTTGTGATCAATAATGATCTCTAGTTCTTCTTTGCTCACAAATTCTTTCCTCCTCCACAAGTCTGAGAGGTAAACTATCCTATGTTCTTCTAATTTATTTATAATCTCATTCTTTATGCCTAAATCATGAATCCATTTTGACCTTATTTTGCTGTACGGTGTTAAGTGTGGGTCAATGCCCAGTTTCTGCCATACTAATTCCTAATTTTCCCAGCAGTTTTTGTCAGATAGTGAATTCTTATCCCAAAAGTTGGAGTTTTTGCATTTGCCAAACACTAGATTGCTATAGTTATTGACTATTTTGTCCTGTGAGCCTAACCTGTTCCATTGAGTATCAGGAAAGTTTTCATGCAAAAGATGTTCAGGACTGAACTGCATTTTAAATGAACTGTGATGTAGAAGTGAGAAGGGCATGTATTCCAGACAAGAACTAGGTCATTGCCAAGGGATAGGTGTAGGTGATAGGGTCACATGTAAAGAATAGAGATAAGGTTGGTTCATCTAAATTACAGAATATTAAAGGAAAGATAAGATGCCATAGTCCTAGAAAGGTAAATTGAGGAAAGGTTATATAGGGTTTCCCTGATTTTCTTCTACTCACATACCACCTTCTGCAAGAAGTCTTTCCTAATCTTCCTTAGTGTTCTTGCCTTTCCTGGGGAGACTATCCCCAAGTTATAATGCATATATCTCATTTATCCATGATTGTTTGCTTATTGCATCCCGTACAGGGCTCTGAGCTCCTTGAGAGTAAAAAAGCCCTCATTTTTTTGCCCTCATTGGTCAATCTCTTGTCACATTGAAATGTCCAAATGACTTTTAATATTTACATATTATTTATTTAGGTGAGGCAATTGGGAACTGCCCTGGGTCATACAGCTAAGTAAATATCTCAGGCCAAATTTGAACTCAGGTTCTCCTGACTCACTTCAGGGCTAGTGATATATCCACTGCGCAATGTAACTGCCTCTGATGTTTACATATTTTTAAAAAGAAATGGTGCCCATAGATCTCCAGAATCCAGAAAGATAGCCCTCTCCTAAATTTGTTTCTGTAGGCTTAATAAATATAAGTATAGCACTGCCCAAATATTTATGAACTAGGTCATTTTAGTAAAGAAAAACTTACTCAATTCAGGAGAGTAATTTTTAAAAAATTAATCTACTTTTTAAAAACACAAACAAAAATCAATATAGACATAAATTAGAACCAAAAAATGATGATTACATTTGAAATTATGAATTTTACTACATATAGCTTCTTTTCTTTTTTTCCTCAACAGTATTTTGTTTTTCCAAATACACAAAGAGATAGTTTCCAACATTCATTTTTATAAGAATTTGTGTTCCAAATTTTCCTCCTTCTCTCTCTTCCCTCTCTCCTCTCCAAAACAGCAAACTGATATGGTTAAACATGTACAATCTTTTTAAAGATATTTTCATATTTGTCATCAAAATTCCATTTTCAAAGCTATCTTATTTTTCTGTACCTCCTTCTAAATTTGCAGATAGGAAAGACTGAGGTTCAATTATTTCACATTTCACTAATCAAAACTTAAAAATATATATATTCCTTTGTGCGGTTCTCTGAAATTCTAAATCCCTGTATTGTTGATTTGTTCCACTAGATGGAGAAATGAGTCAATAAAACTACCAGGCCTTGTGAAGAAAGAATAAATCTTTGAAATTTTTTCTATATTCAGTGCAGAGTCAATAATACTTTTACTTATTAGAAAATACATTAAAGATTTTTCAAATATGAGATTATAAGAAAATTTCTTCCATTTTTGAGGTCTTATGGATAATATTCTGGAGAAATGAGGGCAGTCAAGATGGCAAAGAGCTCTCCCCAAGTCCCTATGGACACTTTTAAATACTGTCACAAAACAATTCCTGGAGCAGCAAGACCCATAAAAGGAGGGGGTGAAATAATTTTCCAATAAAAAACAATTTAGAAGGTCACCAGGAAAGGTTTGTCACCCCTGGGTGAGATGTCACCACTCCAAAACAGCCCTAACTCCAGCAACTAGAAATAGGTTTTAGGAACGACTGAATCAGCAGTGACAATGGCTGCTTCTGGAGTTCTGAGACCACATATAATAAGGGGGTCCAACAATTGGTCAGAAGGAAATAACAGGGACTCTTTACTGATACTTGGGGAAGGACTCTATTGTTTTACCCATTTTAGATCTGGAAACATGGCAATTTTGGGTGGCAGCGCAGGGAGAGAAAGAGCACCAGGGTACCAGAACTTGCAGCTGAAGTTTAGCAGGGACCCTTGTCACAGTTTCAGGGTATAAAAGGCTACCTCGCTTTATATCACAACACCTTGGAAGAATTTAAAACTTATATCCCTAGAAGTGTCTTAAAAAGAGCTGCACAAAATCTCTGAAGTATGAAACAGTGTTCCTTCCACCCTGAAAGCAGAGCCCTACTTTAATAAAGAATTAAAAGTAAAGAAATATAATGGGGAAATGGGTAAATAGCAGGAAAAAAAACTACCCTTAGAAAGTCACAACTCCTACATGCAAACCCTCCAAGAAAATTATGAAGGCCAGTTTGGAAATCAAGTAAGAGAGATAGAAGAAAAATTGGGAAAAGAAATGAGAGCAATGCAAGAAAAATCATGAAAAATAAATCAACAGCTTGATAAAGGAAATACACACACACACACACACACACACACACTACCAAAGAAAATAATACCTTAAAAAAAACAGCCAAAAAGAAATACAAAAATATTCATAAGAAATGTCAATAAGTCTTAAAAAGCAAAATTGACCAAATGCAAAAGGAGGTTCAAAAGTTCACTGAGGAAAATAATTACTTAAAAATTAGAATTGAACAAATGGAAGTTAATAACTTTATGAGAAATCAAGAAACAATACAAACCAAAAGAATGAAAAAATAGAAAACAATGTAAAATATCAATAGAAAATAGATCCAGGAGACATAATTAAAAATTTTTTGGATTACCTGAAAGCCATGATCAAAAAAAGAGCCTAGACATCATCCTTCAAGAAATTAGCAAAGAAACTTTCCTGATATTCTAAAACAAGAGGGTAAAATAGAAATTGAAAGAATTTATCTGTCATCTCCTATAAGAGATCCCAAAATGAAAACTCTCAGGTCAAGGAAAAAATATTTCAAGCAGCCAGAAAGAAGCAATTCAAATGGCTAGAAGATAAAGGAGCTGGGAATACAACCAAGAATCTTCAACCTGTCAAAACTGAGTATAATCCTTCAAGGAAAAAAATAGATATTGAATGAAATGGAGGATTTTCAATCATTCTTGATGAAAAGTCCAGAGCTGAATGGAAAATTTGACTTTCAAATATAATGCTGAAGAGAAGAAAAAGGTTAACAGCACAGAGAGAGATCATAAGGGACTTAATAAGATTAAACTGTTTTCATTTCTAAATGGGAAGATGATACTTGTAACTCATAAGAACTTTGTCATTATTAGGACAATTAGCAATAAATAGCGTTTAATATGAAGGGATGAAATCTAAAAAAATAAAATTAAGGAGTAAGAGAGGAATGTACTGAGAAAAAAATGAAAAATAGAAGTGGAATGGGTTAAATTATTTCACATGAAAGAAGCAAGAAAAAAACTTCTACAGTGGAAAGGGAAAAGGGGAAAAGGGAGAAGTAAGAAAGTATGAGTAAACCTTTCTCTCTTCATCTCTTACTCTATCTAATCTTAATCTATTTTAACCTACCAGAAAGTAGAAGGAAAAGGAGATAAAAGAAGCTATAGAAGCTTTAGAAGAGAGGAAAAAATGGGGTATAGGATAGTCAGAAGCAAAACACTTTGGAGGAGAGATAGGGTGAAAGGAGAAAGAATAAAATAAACATGGGGGAAATAGAATGAAGGGGAAAACAACAATAGCAACTGAAAAAAATTGAAGCAAGCTTTTTTTTATAAAGGTCTCATTTCTCAAACATATTGAGAATTGAGTCAAATTTATAAAAATAAGAGCCATTTCTCAATTGATAAACGATCAAGAGATACAAACAATTTTCAGGTAAAGCTATTTATTAGCCATGTGGGAAAAAAAATACTCTAAGTTACTTTTAATTGGAGAAATACAAATTAAATCAATTTTGAAGTCTTACTACATACCAATTAGATTGACTAATAGAACAGGAAAAAAAAAGACAAGTGTTGTAGGAGATGTGGGGAAAATGAGATATTAATGGAGTACTTGTGAACAAATTCAAGCATTCTGTAGAGCAATTTAGATTATGCCCAAAGGATTCTAAAACTGTGCATACCCTTTGATCGAGCAGTACTACAACTGGGTCTGTATCCCAAGAGAGATTTAAAAAAAAGGAAAAGGTCCTATATGCACAAATGTATTTATATCAGTTCTTTTTTCAGGGCAAAGAATTGGAAATCAAGGGGATCAATTGGAGGATGGCTTAAACAAGTTGTGTTATGTGATTATAATGGAATATTATTGTGCTATAAGAAGTGATAAACCTGGACATACATAAACTGATGCAAAGTGAAAAATATTGTAATATTATAAGCGATCAGCTGTGAATGACTTAGCTATTCTCAACCATACGATGATTCAAGACAGTTTTATAGATAGATAGATAGATAGATAGATAGATAGATAGATAGATTGGTCTATAATTTTCTTTCTTTGTTTTGGATCTTCCAGATCTGAAGTGAGGAAGACCTGAGTTCAAATTTGACCTTCAGACACTTAATACTTCTTAGCTGTGTGACCCTGGGCAAATCACTTAACCCCAATTGCCTCAGGGGAAAATGCTTTTTATGTATAAATCGGGAAAAATAAGATATTAAACAAAATCCCAAAATAATTCTGTACAAATCAGTTCTGAACTGGCTGTTAGTTAACATTTCCATCAATACTGCTGAGAATCATAGAATCTCAAATTGGAAGAGGACTCAGAAACAATCTAGTTCAACCCAGAACTGAAAAAGAACAAGATTTTCCTCTATAACAAGACTGATGCTGTTTTCATCAGCCTTCACCTAAATAATTATAGTAAAAAGGCTATTTCTCATGATATACCTTCCCATTCTACTTGTTTTAAATTGTTTTTTAAAAATATTCTGAAGTTAAACCCTCCTAAAAAGAGGGCATTTTCAGATTAAAAAGAGCACAAAATAGAGGATTCTATGAAAATATGAATCACCATTTCATAATGCTTTTCTAAATACATATATATGTATATATATATATATATATATGTATATATATATATAAAATACAAATATGGAACTAATTCCCAAACCAGGAAGATCCAAAACAAAGAAAGAAAATTATAGACCAATCTCCCTAATGAATATTGATGAAAAAAATCTAAATAATATATTGTAAAAGGATTAGAATAACTTATATCAATATAATACACTATGACTAAGTGGGATTTATACCAGGAATTCTGGGCTGGTTCAGGATCAGAAAAACTAGTGGCATAATTGACCATATTAACAACAAAACTATCAGAAATATGATAATCTCAGTAAATGCAGAAAAAGCTTTCCTATTAAAAACATTAAAGGGCATACAAATACATGGAGTTTTCCTTTAAATAATAAGCAGCATATATCTAACAGTATCAGCAAGCATTATTTGTAACGGGGAGTAGCTAGAAGCATTCCCAACAAAATGAGGATGAAAAAAAAGATGCTTACCACTATTATTCAAAATTGTACAGAAAAGTACTTTAGCAACAAGAAAAGAAAAAAATTAAAAGAATTAGAATAGGTAATGAGGTGATAAAACTATCACTCTTTGTAGATAATATGATGGTATACTTAGAGAATTCTAGACAATAATCCACAAAAACCTACCTGAAACAATTGACAACGTTAGCAAAGTTGCAGGATATAAAATAAATCCACACAAATCATCAGCATTTCTATGTTACTAATGAAGCCCAGCAACAAGAATAGAAAAAGAAATTCCACTGAGAATAACTAGACAAAATAAAATATTTGGGTGTCTACCTGACAAGACAAACTCAGTAACTATATGAACACAATTACAAAACACTTTTCACACAAATAAAGTCAGATCTAAACAACTGGGAAAATATCAATTGCTCATGCATAGGCCAGGCTAATATAATTTTAAAATGACAATTCTACCTAAATTGGTCTACTCATTCAATGTCATTCCAATCAAACTACCAAAAAAAATCTATTTTTATAAAGCTAGAAAAATAAAAACAAAATTCACCTGGAAGAACAAAAGCTCAAGAATATCAAGGGAGTTGATGAAAAAACACAAAGGATTGTGGTCTAGCAGTACCAGATCTAAAATTCTATTACAAAGCAGTAGTCAAAACATATAGTACTGGCTAAGAAATATAGTGGTGGATCAGTGAAATGGGTTAGCTATACATGACACAATAATCCATGGCTATAGTAATATAGTCATACTCCCCCAACTCCACTTTCTAGGATGAGAACTCACTATTTCACAAAATTGCTGGGGAAACTGGAAAAATAACATGTCAGAAACTCAGCATAGACTTGTATCTCAGATCCCAAACCAAAACAAGGTCAAAATGGGTACATGATTTAGGCATAAAGGGTGACATTTTACTCAAATTAGGAGAGCAAGGGACAGTTTTATCATTCAGATCTTTGGAGAAGGGAGGAATTTATGGCCAAAGAAGAACTAGAAAACATTATAAAATGCAAAATGGACAACTTTGATTACATTAAATTTAAAAGTTTTTTCACAAACAAAATCACCAGAAAAAAAGATTTAAAAGGAAGTACAAAAACTAGGGAAAATTCCTTATAGCTAGCATTTTTGATAAAGGTCTCATTTCTAAAACATATAAAGAACTGTGGCAAATTTATAAGAATACAAGTCATTCTCCAAATGATAAATAGTGAAAGGATATGGCCAATTTTCAGATGATAAAATTAAAGGCCTCTCTAGTTATATGAAAAAATGTTCTAAATCACTACTGATTGGAGAAATGCAGATTAAAACAACTCTGAGGTACCATCTCACACCTCTCAGATTGGCTAAGATGACAGGAAAAGATAATGATAAATGTTGGAGAGGATGTGGGAAAACTGGGACACTAATACATTGTTGGTGGAATTGTGAATTGATCTAAATATTCTGGAGAGCAATTTGGAACTATACTTAAATTTGGGGGGGGTGTATACAAAGGAGTTTGTATACAAAGGAGGCAAAAGGACCCACATGTGCAAAAATGTTTGTGGCAGCTTTTTGTGGTGGCAGAATTGGAAAATGAGTAGATGCCCATCAGTTGGGGAATGGCTGACTAAGTTATAGTATGTGAAAGTAATGGAATATTATTATTCTATATTCTATATAAAAAATGATGAACAGGTTGATTTTTAAAAGGACTGAATTGATGCTGAGCAAAACAAGCAGAACCAGGAATACATTGTACACAAGACAGAAAGAATGTACAATTATTAACTATGAAAGACTAGGTTCTTTTCAGTGGTTCAGTGATGTAAAGCAATCCCTATAGATTTTGTTGTTTTTTGTTTGTTTTTTCAGAGGCAATTGGGGTAAAGTAACTTGCTCAGGGGGTCACACGGCTAATAAGTATTAAGTATTTGAGGTCATATTTGAACTCAGATCCTCTTGACTCCAGGGCCAATACTTTTCATGGAAAACACCATCACATCCAGAGAAAGAACTATGGACACTGAATGTAAATCAACACATATTATGTTCACTTTTTTCTTTTTCTTCTGTTTTATTTTTCTCTTGTGGTTTTTCCCTTTTGTTCTCTCAACATGTTCTCTCCCATAAGGAAATATGTTTAAAAAAAAAAGAAGAAGAAGAAGAAGAAGAAGAAGAATTTACATGCATAACCAAAAAAAATTAACTTTCTAACAAAAAGGATATAGTACATTTTATGTTACTTTCAAAATTGTATTGCTTGTCTGTGTTTTCATTTGAACTTCATTTTTTTTTTCAATGTTTCAGTGGCCCCTTTTCAGAATTACAACTGATAATTTTTACTCCTGCAACTTCCCAATTTAAAAAAATCTAATGAAAGAAAAAATACTTTGCAATGAATGGAGCATGACTATCCCTGTCCCCACTGCCCAAAGGCCAGGGATATTTCATTTTGATGGGATATGATTGCCCAGGAAATGTGGCAGTAGCCCTGAGGCCACTGGACCTTGACAGTGTTGTAGTTCCACAGATAATGCTGACTACCAGATACCAATCGGTTGGTCTGTGATAACAGGGTTCCTGAGACAAATACTGGGGTACTCTTCCATTTCCACCTCTAAATGATAAAATTCAATATTGAGGGGCATAATAAATTAGCATATCTGTGACATAAAGTACCTGATCTCTCTGTCTTTTTCCTATAAATTTATCTTCTTGCTCCTGATTCTTTGTTAAATCCCTTTGGAACTTAGCCCACTTCAATTGATGTTACATTTGCAATAAACTTTGCTTTTTGACTTGGAGATGGGTTCAGATCCTTTTGAGACACTTTGGAATACCAGTCTGTGACCCCAACTTCTTGAACGGTAACAATTTCACCCTTTCCCCAGGAACTTGAGGGATGGCAGTAATCCATGCTTTCTGCAAATGATTCTAGTTCTCATCTATAATGTTCCTTCAAATGGAAGAATGCAGCCTAATTCCATTTAAACACTCACAGTTGAATTAGTTTTTTCAAAGGAATTATTAGTTCAAAGATACAATAACAAATATGTAGATAGGCTCCCTAGTATGTGGATCATAAACCTCATGCTTTGTACCAACTTATCCTATGGGAAGTGGGCTACATTCTCATAGAGCACAGTCCCAGCTCAGAGTCAAATATCCAACTCAGTCCTAGGCTTCATGGGGCTTTCCTGCAGATTGACTGTACCATTCCACTTGCAATCCTGACTCCAAGGTCCAGTGGAGATCATTGCCAACACCGGATTTGAGCATTACAAATGACCTAGGAAGGAAGCAAATATCCACAGGCTATTTCTTGCAGCCAAAGTAAAGGGAGAATAGGGAAAGAAATCCTTAGCCTCTCATAGGTTCAATTCATGGAACCTGCACTGGAGATGAACTGGATCCTCTGGATGTAGCCAGAAAGAGCTCAGGAAAAAAAAAAAAAAAAAAAAAAGAATGTCTTAATTTGGCCAGTTCTAAAGATGCAGCCACTATTTTTTTGGCCACACAGTCAAAGTTATCCCACTCACCCATTAGGTGATGAAGGGGGTAGAAGGCCATACAAGTCCTATTCCACATTTCCTAATGTGAAATGTGCCTTCCAGGGAAACAGATAGAAGTGTATTTTTTTTTTCCAAATTAAGATCTCTGTCCCAAATTCAGAACAGTTCTTTAAGATTTCCAGAGAGGTATAAGGTCTCAAAACAGATAATTTTGCATGATTATCTGCTTTGCGCAATTTTGCACAGGTTCACAAAATAAGGAATTGTTTACAAAATTCTACAAATATTTTTGCTTGATTATCTTTACAGAGCTTTTTTTTTTTTCAATCCCCCCAAAAAACAAGGAGCAATGACAAAGAAAATTGGCTTCTATCTAGTACAAAAACTTGATCCACACTAAGCTTTCCAAACTACATAGAGCTCTCCCCAGTGGGGTGATTTGACATCTCTCATTTTCTCAAATTCTTCAAATTTTTCAAAGGAATTTCTTAAAGAGTTCCTGGCTGGAAACTCTTCTAATGATTTCCTTACATTAGGCCATTCCAACTTGGGTTTATACAAAGACTGTTCCTTTCAACACAGGGCACACCAAATTCTCCATTGTACCTTAGATCCTCATAAAGGTTCAGGTACTTTTTTCTGGCTTCCTTATCCCAAAAGGCAACTGAAATTTCCCAACGGATTCTTGCTACTACAGGTGTAAGCCAAATGGAATTGCAAAAACCTTCAAGTCAAAAAGAACAGAAAACATAGAGAGTAGCAAAGAATGTCAGCTACATGTAGGTTTTAAGCACGTATCTCCCCATAAGAAGTTGGTAGGGCAGCTTACTTTCACAAAAAGCAAACAGACTAGATCTGTTTAAATATAAAAGAACAAAAGGAACATTTCTACTAGACAATAGCAATCTACTTAACCTGGATTTCTCACATTCAACTTAATATCAGCACTTTTATAGGACTCAACAATACAGAATATCAGCATATTCACACTTATACATAATTTAATGATGCAAAAATAATCAATCCTTAAGTCAAGCAATCTATAAATGAAAAGTGTGTAGCATTACACTAATTGCAAGTTGTAATTTTCAAGGGAATACACATTGGGACTAAAATTGACTGTATATCTAGCACACACACTTTCCTCTCCCCAAAAATGGACACCTTCCTCTAGGATCTCACAGTGTAATCAAAAGTCCTGAGCAGAGATCTCTTCAGGGATCTCTTAAAAATAATCCGATTATATCCCATATATATATATATATAATACTGAGCATCCTGAGACCACTGTCTGAAGGCCAGACATGTTAAATTCCACTCCCCCCAAAGGTTCTCCATCATTTTAAGGGGATTTGAGGAATGTCTGAGTTTTTTATTGTTGGCTCTACTCTCCACTAATGGTTTTCCCTCAATTTTGGGAGCAGGTTCCTAACCCTAGTTCCATTTAGTCACTATCAGTTCAGTTAGTTTTTACCAAGAAACATTTACTGACAGATTACAGTAACAAACATGTATACATTTCCCCAATATGTAGAACATAGTCACTCCCTGTTGAACTCTTCATACTCTAAGATGGTGGTTCTCACACTTTTATTTTCAGTATCCCTTTATACTATTAAAAATGACTGAGGATCTAGCAAAAAAGTTCTTGTTTATATGGATTATATTTATAGATATTTACCATGTTACAAATAAAATTAATTTTTGAATTTATAGACTCTGAAAAGGTTTCAGAAACCCCCAGGATTCTCTGGACTACAATTTGATAATGACTGCTCTCAGAAGTAGAAGAGAAGCAGTTCACAACTTAGTTTGATTCCTGTACAGTGCTGGTTTCAAATCCAAAACCAGCTTTGAATCCCAGGCACCCTTGGCTTCTCTGGGTTTCCTATTAGACTGCCTGGTTCTCATATTCCATAAAATCCTGGCTTCAGGGTCTCCATAGGGTGATCTTCTGAGCCTGGTAGGTCCAATTAGGATTACTGCCAGCACCAAACTAAGAAGAATAACATTTCTTGGAGCCCATAGAAAAAGAGAAGGAGAAAAGGGAAGGAAGTCTTTTTTATCTCACTGATTCAATTTCATGTTGCCCATTTTATAAATGGACTACACTAAACTTTGTGTATTCAACTCTCCTTTGTTTATTTTAGTTAAGATTAGGGTTCATCCACCCCTCCAACACTTCTTTCATATTTTTATGCTCTTCTTAAACATCTCAGTAATAAAATCCACTTTCTTCTTCCTTCTTTATACTCTGATGTACTTCTTTTATCATCCTTTCTCTTTTACCTTTTTCAAACCATCAGAACACAAACAGAACAATCTCTGAAGTCATGAGCTCATTTCCTTGCTTCACTGCTGGATTTTTTAATTCTACTTTTAAATCATTTTAATAATTAGGAAGATTTTTCTTATATTTAGCCAAAATCTGCCTCTCTGACTTCCTCCCATCTATCATTCCTTGTTCTGTCTAATAAGAAGAATAAATCCAAACTCTCTTCTAAATGACAACTATTCAAATACATGAAGAAAATGAACATGTTCCCTTCCAGAACTTTTTTTTTCCCTTTAAGCTAAACATTTCTAGCTTTTGGGGTTCTTTTCCCCACAAAGTAATTTGCTCTCATCTTGTAATCAAGCTTTCTTTGAAACATTATTCATTCCTTCCTTGTGTCTCATTAAAAGTGGGTTTTTCTGTTCCATCTGAATGTCTAGCTTTGCAGAGGTAGTCATAGTGACCCATTTTATGAATAGCTACACCATCACAGTTACAGGAAAACTTGCCATGTCATTTTACTTTCCACAACCCTACAGGTCTTTATCTGGATCACCGAGGTTCCTGAGCTGATCTCCATTTCTGGGATCTGTTCACATTAGGAATACTGATAGATTTTTGAGCTCTCCTGGATCTTTAAATTTAAAAGTGCTCCATCTTGAGGACTCTGTAATATCTTAGGCCAGATGGATATGAATCTTGTACCTGCTCTCAAGGAGCCCGAATTGGATTTTAGTTAAAGAAATGGATTCAGCAAATTAAGAGTACATGTTCTATACACCTTTGTCTTCTGTAAATGAATAGAAGAGGCCAAAGAATGTAGGAGAAGAGAGGTTAAATATTAGTAGTGTCATTTAGCTGGAATGTGGCAAGTATGAGAGGAAATTACGAGAAAAAAATAAGTTCGAAAAGTTGCTTAGAGTCAAATAATGGGGAGCCTTAAACAGCAGGGTGATACATTTTCTAATGATTAGAGTTATCTAAATATTTCTTGTAGGTGTTCAAGTAGAGGTTGAATAACAACCTATCAGCAATTTGTAGAAGGTACTGCTATTTCAATATGGATGATTTAATTTATCTTTGAAAAGTTAGTTGGCTCAGAGTATGGAGCCTTAGAAGACTTCCAGTCTTGGGGAACAGGGAAAGTAAAGTAAACTATAGCAGGGACTAAGAAGGAATAGTCAAGAAAAGTAGGAAAGAAGTTTCACAGAAACTAAGGATGGAGAAAGGGATCAAGTGTGAACTAGTTGATAATGTCAAAAGTCATAGACAAGTTAAAGAGAAGTAAAAAAAAAACAATAGAAAAAGAAAGACAAAAATGAAAACAAAACAAAACAAACAGCAAAACATCAGGGAGAGTTCAAAATATATAATAAATTTTCATTTCAAGAAAACATAATAATATATTATATATCATATAAATATACACATAACATGATAATAATATAATAAGAAATTATATTCATGAGTATCCACCTTTTCTTTGCTTCCCTGTTGACTATTCTTTTATTCTCTGCTGCTCACTTTTTATTTTATTCTTTTTTTCCCCTTTCATCCCTCTCATCCCAAGCTGGCTACAAGTAAGCACATATTTATATGTAAGTATATTTACATGTAATATGTAATATAATATGTAATATAAAGTAAGATATGTTTACATGTACATATATATTCACACCCATCCACAGGCCCAAACACATATACATCTATCCATATACACACATGTATAGACCTACATGCATACATATCCTTATATGCTCACATATGCACATGTATGCATTTACCCATATATAAACATGCATCTAAAATATTAATGTAGTTGACATATAAAGTAGATTTCTCTCTTGATTGAATCTTTAAATTTGATTTTGTCTAAGATCAATGATTACTAGCCCTACTTTTTTTTTCTAATAAATTCTACTCCTGATTCTTGTAGTGTTTGTATATATCTCTTATTTCCAGTCCCTGTTAATTCTTCTATTTTAATTCTGCTCCTCGACTTGGCTTGCTATTACTTAGCCTCCCTCCACCCATGGATTCCTCCCTTATCTTTTACCCCCACCCTTTCCTTCCATCTTCATCTTTTTCCCATTAATCTACATACCTTATCCTACTCGGATTAATCTAAACACCCTTCAGTTCCCCACCTTATCCTTTGCCACTCTTCCCCCCCTTATCCCTTTCCCATTAATCTACACACTTTGTCCCACTACCATTACTCTACACATAAATCCGTCTTTATAGGAATTGGGCCAGAATCATCTCACATCTCTTCTTTGGAGCCACATTCTTTCTAATTTTTGCTGCATTTGTTTCCCATTATTTTGTGGTGAATGTTCTATACCCCATCTCATCCTATCCCCCCCTTATTTCTTTATAGATTTTGGAGAGTGATATGCCCTCAATAGTATATATGTGGTGTTCCCTATTTAAACCATTCCCAACATGAGTAGTTTTTAGAACCAGAAGCTCTTCTTCCCCTTTAAATGCCTGTCTACTCTTCCTAAGCATCTCATTTATATAATGTAATTACTATTTTTACTTTTTCCTAGACAGTATAACTTTTTAGAGTCAGATAATACTCAACTTTGTCCCAATCTTTCTTCTGAGTTACTCAATTACTGATATCAATTTTAAATATAAGGTATACATTTCCATGTACATTCCTTTCCATCCTTCAGCATCCACCTCCATTCTTGCATTTATTTATATATTTTTCATTTACATATTTATTTATTATTTATATTATTTTATTTAAATATATAAATTTACATTATTTATTTATTTATATGTTATCAGAAGTCTTTCATTCTGTGCATTCACAATTTACTTCAAACTCATAGAGGAAAGTTAGATCAAAATCAAATACTTCAGACTTTCAGGGATCATCTATGGATCTATGGTATTCTTCCAAGATAAAGATTCTTTTTTGGGGGGTCACTAACAAACAGTATCTTCTCATAATAGCTAGAGAATAGTGATCTTTCTGTCTCTCTGCCTCTCTGTCTCTCTCTCTCTGTCTCTCTCGATATTGGCTCTTATGTGTTAAATTTCCTATTAAGTTTGGGTTTGGTTGAGAGAAAGTACTGAAAATCTGCAAGTTCATTGAAGGATCTTTTTGAGGTGGTGATGAGTGAATTTTTTCTATTTCTATTTTCCTTTCATGTTCTATTATCCCAGGACAATTTTCTTTGATTATTTCTTGCATTTTTGTATCAAGTTTCTTTTTTTGGTCACAGTTTTCAGGTCCCAATTGTTCTTATATTTTCTCTTCTTGATCTGTTCTGCAGATCTGTTATTCTTCTTATGTTTCACATTCTATTCTATTTTTTCTATTCTTTATATTTTCTTTGTTATTTCTTGGTCTCTTATAGCTTCACTGGGTTCCCCTTGCCCAATTCTAATTTTCAAAGCATTAATTATTTTCTTCTTTAAGACTATAAATTTCCTTTTCTAGTTCATTAACTTTTCCCCATAATCTTGTTTTTTATATTTATTTTTAAGTTTTTCCTCAATCTCCCTCATTTGATTTTTAAAGTCCTTTTTTTTTTTTTTTTGAGTTCTATAAATTCTTTCTGGGTAAATAGCCATTTAACATTATTTTGGAGAGTAAAAGAGACTTTTTTTCTACACTTCACTGTCCTCTAAAGATGAATTTGGTTTTCCCTATTCCCATAGTAATTTGCTATAATTCGGTTCTTTCTTTGCCTTTTCATTTTTTAAAAAATAAGAACTATTAGTGTAAATACTT
>NC_133619.1:573519882-573547382 GCF_048593235.1 Sminthopsis crassicaudata | reverse complement strand
ATTATGGTGTCCAGATTTTTGTGGGTTTCTTTAATATAGTATGAGAAGCCAATAATTTTGAGTTTTTGTCTTTTAAAACCATATTTTGACTTCCTACATGTCTACTTTTTACATGAGAATCTTCCACATTGCCTTAATTGCTAATACTTCTCCTCTTTATCTTGTATTTATCATGTATATGTACATTCACTTTAAAATCCCTTTCATGCAAACCATTTTGTTTTCTTTTATTTCTCTTAATGTATTTTTTATTAAACCAGATTTTTTTATTACTCATTGTGTTTCAGAAGAGTATGAATTTGCTTATTATTTGTAGAATTTTTATTTTTTTACATTTCTAAGGTTATATTGAATGAGATTTTATTGACTCCCTAGGATCTTTTTATTTCAACATCTTTCTAGAAGTATAAGTCCAGTGACAACTTTTTTAATTTTCTGAAACATAAGTATTTCTACAGTTTGATTTTTTAAAAAAATTTATGGATTTCTTATTTGTCTGTTTTTCCTTCTGACTCCCCTTCCATTCTCTTCTGTGCTTTTTAGGATGCTTTAATGACCCTCTTTTCTTTTCTTTTTTTTTTTTTTTTTTGCAATAATATTGATAGCTTCTCCTTTCTATCCTTGTCAAATAAAAGAGGTAAAAAATAATGCTTGTTACAAATGGGTATATTTATACAAAGCATCCATATATTTGCCACTATAAAAAACATAAATGTCTAGAAAGTTTTATACAAGGCCTTAATATGGGTCATTTGGAGCATACAATGCAATCATAACTATAAGAGAATAAAAAGTTTAGAATGATAGATATTTGGAACTAGATATAACATTAAAAATAAATTCAGTCCTCTCATTTTGCAGATCAAAAAACCAAAGGATCATGGTATTGAAGAAAAGAAATATTGGGAGATTATTTAAAAAAAAAAATGGTTGAAGAGGCAAATGGTCCTACAGCATATCTATGACAAGGGCTATAACTAAAGAGACTTTTACATGTTTTCATGATAAATTGCTATTTTTAGTTCTTTTTTCTCAATCTTCACATATTTCTCAGGAGATATTATTTGTTCTAATCAAGAACTATTAAATGATATTGAATTCATCATGTAAAATTCAAGCTGGCCTATACATAATAACCAGTACTCTCACATTATTCTGTGTCATTCCCCATATTACAGTACAGTATTCATCATTCAGTGTTGCTTTGAAAAATAATTGTCTTCACAGAAATAACAAGATTATGCGGTGATCAGTTCTAGTGGACATAGCTCAACAGTGAGGTGATTCAGGCCAATTCCAATAGACTTGTGATGGAGAGAGCTGTCTACATCCAGAAAGAGGAATGTGGGGACTGAATGTGGATCACAGCATAGTATTTTCACCTTTTTTATTGTTGTTTGCTTGCTTTTTTGTTTTCTTTCTCATTTTTTTCTTTTTTGATCTGATTTTTCTTGTGAAGCATGATAATTGTGGAAATATATATAGAAGAATTGCACATAGATTATTTGCTGTCTAGAGAAGGGGGTGGGAAGAGGGAAGGAGAAAAATTTGGAACACAAGATTTTGCAAGGATTAATGTTAAAAACTACTTTTGCATATATTTTGAAAATAAAAAAACCATTATTTTAAAAAAAGAAGAAAAATAACTGTCTTCATTGTTCATAAAGCCAAAATAAAAATATAGTTACTATACAAACAATTGTTGCAATTCTTGGCAAAGTATAAAGGGAGAAAAGAAGAAAACAAATATTTATTAAGCATCTGCTATGTCCTACACATTGTGTTAAGTACTTTACAAATATTTCTCATTTCATCCTCACAATAACCTTGTGAGGTAGTTGCTATTGTTAACTTAATTTTTGGGGGAGAAAACAGAGATATCTAGAGGTAAAATGACTTGCCCAGAATCACATAGCTAGTAAATGATTGAACTGAATTTGAACTTAGTTCTTCCCAACTCCAGGTCTAGCACTCTTTATCTACTGTACCACCTACCTACTTCTAGGGGTCTTGTGAGGATGTTTCTTTGTTGGAGGTGAGCCTCTGCTCCCTGAAACAAAAAAATATTTTTTAATACCAATAGTTTTAGTAATATTAGATGGCCGTAAATCATAGGACAACACATTTTCTGAGAAGCAAAATTGTGTGAGTGAATCAAAGAATAGTGGAGAGATATATAAGGTATATAATAAGTTGGCTGGCTAAGGCATATTACCTACTTATGTTCAAGAATTGACCTAAAATAATACCAAGCAGAAAGGCATATGATCAGAAATTGAGGTGGGATTGGCAATACAAGGAAAATTAGGGCTAATGAAGAAAAAAAAAAAAAAGGTATTTGTGGTTTAGTAGTCTTCCCATATACCTTTTTAAGACTTAGACAATTTCCAGAACATTGGATAAGCTCCTCTATGCTAGATTTATGGGGAGAAGTGGACAAGAGTCATTCTGGTTGAGAAAGTTTGGGTGAGTTTGTTACACTCTGAAACACCAGAGGCAGAAGTATTCAAATAAATGAGATAATGAATCCATTTTAATAGAAGTACATCATCTGATATCTCCATTTTCGCATAGCAAAGGAAGATTGGTTGGAACGAATATAAACAGATTTACATGAGCTTCTGATGCAAAGTGAAAAGAGCAGAACCAGGAAAACATTACACATAGCAACAGCAATATTGTTCAATGAAGAAATGTGAATGGTTTAGCTATTCTCAGCAATGCAGTGATCCAAGATAATCCCCAAAGGACTCATGATGAAAAAAAAATGCTTTCCACCTCCAGAGAAAGAACTGATGTTGTCTGTATACAGACTGAAGCACGCTACTTTTTCTCTTTTTTTGTTCAAGTCTCCTTATACAAAATAAATGATATGGAAATGTTATACATGATTTCACATTTATAATCTATATCGCATTATTTACCATTTGGGCATGGAGGGGAGAGAAGGAAGGAGGGTTAAAATTAGAATTCAAAATCTTTTTTAAGCAGCATGCATGATCTAACATAATTGAAGAAAATAAATATTCTTAAAATTATGAATATAAATATATTGTTTTGTATAATTAATAAATCATTCAATAAAAATTTATTAATCACCCAGCCAGGAGTCAGGAAAATATGAGTTCAAATCCTGCCTCAGATACTTTCCAGCTATGGGATCCTGGGTGAATCGCATAACCCCTGTTTTCCTCAGATTCTTTATCTATAATATGAGAATAATAAATAATGCTCACAGAGTTGTTATGATGATCAAAATGAGATAATAATTTTAAAGTGATTAGCCCAGTGCCTGGCTCATAATATGTGCTATATAGCTGTTAACTATCACTACTTTTATCATTATCATCATCACAGTGGCAGACCAAACCTGACTCAGGTTAGACTGGCAGTTCAGATTTGAGATGGGAATGAAATGAGAATTTGTCCATCTAACAGGTAACATAAGGAGTTTTACTTAGTTATAGCAGGGAAATATTAAGCAAGAATATATATTTGATTTTACTAAATATAGCCTTCCTGTCTCTGTGTTGCTCCTGCTGATCTGCTAGTCAGAAGTGATATCAGAAGAAAGGAATTGTTGATTCTTCTTGTGCTCTTCCCCCTCACCTTCCTTAGGCTACCAGGAATCCATATCAATCTAAATATTAGTCCTTTGGGTCAATTAAGTCATTAGGACAATATAGTTTAAGAATAAACTAAGCTAGCTAAGTAGGTCCTTGGAATATTTTCTATCACAACAGTGCACCATAAACTGTGCTAAGTGCTGGGGATAGGAAAGCACAAAAGCTCTTATAAAGTTTATATTCTAAGCTTATTTTGTTATTTGAATGAGGCTGCTGCTTATTTCTCATGAGATAATGTACTATAATGTAAAGACTTGATAACAGAAGATTTGATTTTAAGTCCTGACCAAGTAGATAGCCACCTTTCTCTAGTTGCGTGACCTTGTACAAGCAACTCAACCTTTCTAAAACAAATTCTTGATATATAAAAAGGAGTTAATAACCTCAAGTTTGTTATGTGAATCAAGTAAGACAGTGAATTTAAAGTATACCGTAAGTGTACTATTCTCATCAGCTTCTTTTCATCAGATATGTGGTGAATTTCCTTTACCCAGTCTGTGTGAATTCTAAAAAATTCACCAACAGCTGTTTGCAATTCATAACCTAGACGAGAATCCAATTTCCTGGAATTTTTTGTTTCACAGTTTTAAGTTTTAAAAATGTTCCTTTTCTGCTCACATTATACTTTTTATGTTCCAAAGTTAAAAGAAGCAAGTGATAAAACTATTTCCCTTTATATAAAATTTTGGATATGTCATTTTAGCACCACAAAAAGTATTTTTATTGTATCTGTTAATTTGTCATTGATACATTTTACATATCACTATCAATATTCCTCTTTTTTTATTATACTAAAGGTGAAAACAGTGAAATTTTTCAAAATTGCTATAAAATTGTTATTGTCCAATCATGTCTGATTCTTCATAACCCCATTTGAGGTTTTCTTGGCAAATATACTGGAGTGGTTTGTTATTTCCTTCTCTAGCTCATTTTACAGATGAGGAAATTAAGACAATCAAATAGAGAACTTGCCCAGGGTCACATAGCTAGTGAGTGTCTGAGGCCATATTTAAACTCTGGAAGATAAGCTTTTTCAACTTCAAGGCTGACACTCTATCCACTCTACCACCTAGCTGCCCTATTCATATTCCATGTCTATCATAAATTAGTTCTTGCCAAAGGTTGTTTTCTTTCAGAACTCTGAGCAAAGAACCCAAGCACCATGCACATTCTGCTTCGTTTGAGCTTTTGTACTATGCATTTGTAGTAATTATTCCCCTGGTGTTGCGGGCTTGGAATTTAAGCTACTTTTCCAATAGATACAAGTTACAGATTGTTTTCAATAAATGAATGTGTTCCAATGTTGGCCAGATAGTGTAAAGGCATGAGCAGATGGCTGAGGCTCAAGTTCCAGTTCCTGTTCTAACACTCCCTTGCCTCCTGACCTTGGTCAGAGAACTTAACCTTGCTGGATTTCAATTTCCTCATCTGTAGAATGAGGGTCTTAGACCATAGGATTTCTGTAAAGTCCCTTCCAGCCCTAATAGCTTATGAGTCTGAGATAATTAACTCAAAAGAATGTCCTAGAAATGTATTAAAATAATGGACTGCTAGCTTTAGTTTATGTCCAACCAACATAAAACATTGAACCTTTGACTCTGCTAATAGGAGGTGTTCCAGCTGGAAACTGGTTATTATAGGGAGAAGTGTCCTCAGAGGATAAGAACATCTGGAGACAGACTCAGACTGGATGAAGCATAAAGTCATCTATTTTCGTGAACATTTCATGGAAGCTGGACTGCAGTTGTCCTTTCTGCCTCTCATATCAAAGGCTGCCTTTGTCTTTTACTCATTCACAGTTAACTATTTTCCTTGTTAATGAACCACATCCCCTTCTGAGTATCTTTGTTGTGGTTCTGTCCCTCGGCATTCTGACTATAAGTAACCTCATAGACTTTTTATCTTGGCAAAAGATACTGGAATGGTTTACCATTTCCTCCTCCAGTATGCCCCCATTTAACAGATAAGGAACAGGGTTAAGTGGACTTACTCAGAGTGATATATTTAGTAAATATATGAGGATGGATTTGAACTCACATCATTCTGATTATAAACTTGGTGCTTTGTCCACTGGACTACCTAGTATCTTAAACAATGTTAATATTTTTGAAACTCTCCAAAGGTTTCCTGAATCTAATTTACTCTTTTTGGTTATTTTTATGTTTATTTCCACTTTTTCCTGTCTCCCTCTCCCCTCCCCCCCAAGACAGCAAGCAATCTGATATAGGTTATACATGTACAATCACATTAAACATATTTCCACATTATTCATGTTGTGAAAAAAGAATCAGAACAAAATGAAAAACCAGGAGAGAAAGGCAACAAAAACAATGAATTACTATGCTTTGATCTGCAAGCAGACTCCACAATTCTTTCTCTGGGTATAGATAGCATTTCCCATCCTGGGTCTTTTGGAATTGTCTTAGATCATTGTATTTCTGAAAAGGGCTGATAGTTGATCATTGCACTGTGCTGCTGATTACCTTTTTCTAATATGAAGATGTAGTAGCATCTCACTGAAAGTGATAGAAACATCCAGTATACAGATTCCATCGTATTCTTAGTGCCAAAAATCAGTTAGGTGAGACTTTTGAGACTACTCGGGTTCGCTCAGGTACTGAAGTAAAAACTCCAGCCTTCCCTTGAGGATTGTTCATGATAAGATATCTGTAATTGTTTTTTTCTTCATTTTTTGACTAAAAAGATCGAATTTGAAGTTTTTTGTTACATTAATCAAAAAGTTGTCTTCTTGCATTTCCATGTTATTGCTCATAGTACATTCTTGTGAGAATAAGTAGGAAATGTTTAATTTCTTTTATGAACAACAGTTCTTTCTACATGATCACCCCTTTAGAGACAGAATGCATTAAGGTCTAACTTCTCTATTTTACAGGTGAATAAACTGAGGCTAAATGAGTTGTCTAAGGTCACATAGGAAGCAGTATTACTGTCACATCTTGAACTTAATCTCTTTGGTTCCAAATCCAGCATCCTTTCCATTTTACCATGTGGGCTTAGTCGGTGTTCATGATCTCTTAGACCTTCCAAATCTTCTATCCTTCAGGTTAAATATCTCCACTTCTTTTAACCATTTTCTTAAATTTTCAGTACAACTCAGGATCCTTTATTAAGTGCCTAGTGTACACAAGCAGATAGAGCAAGATATGGCTTTTGTTCCATAACCAGGAACATCTGATATCAAATTTTGCCTTTGACATTAACTGTATCAAATCATTTAGCAATGATCAGTAATCCTTATTTATGAATACTGTACAAGGATATATTGGAAACAATAACATTTTTCAAAGTTGTTATAAAATAGTCTTTGCCAAAATGTTACTTTTATAACTATGCGCAAGAACTCAAGTAGCAAGTACATCTTGCTTTATTTGGGCTTTACAATCTGGCTTCCAAAGTCACTATTTATTCCACTAAAACTCTTCTTTCCCAAGTTACTAACATGATCTCAATTTCTATTTCTCATCATTCTTGACTTAAAAAAAAACCTGTTAACTATCCCTTCCTCCAGCATTGTCTGTCCTCTTAACAGTTCTGGGGATGTTGCTCTCTCTTGGTCCATCTTCTGCCAGATCACATCCTCAGTCTCCTTTGCTAGATCATCATACATGTCTTCCATCCTAACTATTGATCCCTATCCTGGCCATTCTTCAGTGTATATCTCTTTTATTGATTCCATTTGGTCCTATGGATTCAATGATCATCTTAATGCAGATGGATCCCAAATCTACACATCTAGTCTTCAATTCTCTCCTAGGCTCTAGGCTTGAATCACCAACTGTCTTGCTTACTAGAGATCCCCACCTGCTTATTCCATGCCTGGATTAGCATCTCAAACTCCCCATATTCAAAACGGAACTCATTATCTTCTTTTTCCCCCCTTCAAACTTCCCTATGTCTGTTGACAATACCTCTATACTCCAAGTCAGGTTCTTCTCTCTATTTCATTACTTGATAAATATCAGCAATTCTATCGCCACAATATCTTTCTCCTTTCTATTTTCTTGAGAATCACCCTAATTTAGGCCCTCACAACCTCTCACCTGAACTATTATAATAGTTTTCTCATTATTATCCCTGTTTCATTTTTTTCTTATTTGCCTTTGTACTGCATTTGACAGTACATAAGTCTGGAATTTATTCCATTCTGATCTCTGTCTCTTAGAATTAAGTAATTTCCTTCAAAGACCATCTCAGTTACCAACTCCTACAGAAGCTGTATCAAACATGCAGCTAGGTAGCATAATGGAAAGAGTGCCAGGTCTAAAGTCAAGAAGATGGTTTTCCTGAATTCAAACTCATTCTTACATACTTCCTAGTTGAATGCTCTTGGGCAAATCCCTTGACCCTATTAGTCTCAGTTCCCTCCTCTATAAAATGAGCTAGAGAAGGAAATGGCAAACGATTTTAGTAACTGCCAAAACTTCAAATAGGGCCAGAAAGAGTTGCACATGGCTGAAACTGAACAATAACAATCCAACTCAGTCACATTTTGGCTTAGGAAGCCACAAATGAACATTATATGTACCATATCATATTTTTAGTTTGTTAAACATTTCCTAATTACACTTTAATCTGATTCTTGTGACTTCTGGAGGTTTTTTTGTTTTTGTAAGAGGGCCCAGGGTCAAAATTCAACATTTCTGTCTATAAGAAGTCTTTCCTGGTTTCTGAAATGATAATATTCTTTCTCTACTCATTTATATTGTGTTTAAGTAAATGTTATGTCCCTCCAGTAGGATGTAAACTTAGGTCAAGCACTAATTTTTGCCTTGTCTTTATATCAAAAAGCTTTACATATAATACTTTAAATAAATACTTGCTAAAGGGAATTGTCAGTGTCCCAAAATGTGGTGCCCCAAACTGAATGCAATACTAGAAAGGCAATCTGATAAATTCAGAGTATCTGAATCAGAGAACAAATTCAGAGTCCAAGATGGCTTTCAGCTTTTGGCTGCTACATCACATTTGTCCAAAACAGGTCTATGGGTTTAGTGGACTATGAGTTGTATGGGCATCAAAGGTGTGATGTGTAAGCCAAAAACACTGAGCCACCTTGGCTGCATTAAGAGAGGATCATGTAAATGCTGGAGTTGATGTGGGAAAACTGGCACACTTGTACATTGTTGGTGGAATTGTGAACTGATTCAACAATTCTGGAGAGCAATTTGGAACTATGCCTAAAGGGTTACAAACTGTGCATACCCTTTGATCCAACAGTGTTTCTATTGGTCCTATATCCCAAAGAGATCTTAAAGGAGGGAAAGGGACCCACATATGCAAAAATATTTGTGGCAGCCTTCTTTGTAATGGCAAGAAACTGGAAACTGAGAGGATGCCCATTAGGTGGGCAATGGCTGAATAAGTTGTGGTATATGAATGTTATGGAATATTATTGTTGGACAAGCAATAATCAGCAGGATGATTTCAGATGGCCTGGAGAGATTTACATGAACTGATGCTGAGTGAAGTGAGCAGAACTAAAAGAACACTGTACACAGTAATAACAAGATTATGGGATGATCAACTGTGATGGACTTGGCTCTTTTCAACAATGAGCTAATTCAAGGCAATTCCAATAGGCTTGTGTGATGGAGAGAGTCATCTGCATTTAGAGAGAATATGGATCACAAAATAGAATTTTCACCTTCTTGTTGTTTGCTTGATTGTTTTTTCTCTTTTTTCCCTTTTTGATCTGATTTTTTATGCAACATGATAATATGGAAATATGTTTAGAAGAATTACACATCTTTAATCTTGTTTAAATAATATTGAATTATTTGCTTCTAGGGGAGGGAAGAGAGGGGAAGAGGGAGAGAGAAAAATTTGAAATACAAAGTTTTTTTAAAAAGCAAATGTTAAAAACTATCTTTGCATGTATTTTGGAAAATATAAGCTATTATTTTAAAAGAGAGAGGGAGATATCATGTCCAAAGATAATAATGGCATAATGCAATGTGCTCTATCCTGGCCAGACCACACTTGGAATACTGCACTCAACTCTGGGGATTACTGTTTCAGACTTGAAAAAACTGGAGAGCATTCAGAGAAGAGCAACTAGGGATGAAAGACCTTGAGTCTCCAGCATATGTTAATTAGTTGAGAGAAGTGGGAAAGTTTAAACCTGGAGAACATAAGACTGGAATGGAGGATAGCTGTCTTGAAGGGATTCAAATGGAAGAAGGATTAGATTTGTTCTGTTTGGTTCCCATAGGCCAAGACCATGGGCAATGGGCATAGTTACAAAGATTAATATTTTGATTATATATTTTTTAAAAATCTCAGTATGTAAAGCTATGCTAAAGTAGAATAGGATGCCACAGGAGTAGTGGTTTCTATTTCTCTGGAAGTTTTCATGGAGAAGATAGATTACCAGTCCAGTGTATATGTTACAATTGGTATATGACAGTCAGTCAAAAAGCATTTATTAAATGCCTACAATATACACATTCTACTAAGCACTAAAAAAAAAAAAAAAAAAAAAAAAAAAAAAAAAAAAATTGGTAAAAGACAACTTCAGCCTTCAACAAATTTATAGTCTAGTAGAGGCTATAATATAATATAATTTAATATAATATAATTTTGTATAATATATAAAAATGTAATATTTGGGGGCAGCTAGGTGGTGCAGTGGATAGAGCACCAGCCTTGAATTCAGGAGGACCCGAGTTCAAATCTGGTCTCAGATACTTTACATTTTTTACTTTTTTTTTTTTTTTGAGGCTGGGGTTAAGTGACTTGCCCAGGGTCGAACAGCTAGGAAGTGTTAAGTGTCTGAGATCAGATTTGAACTTGGGTCCTCCTGAATTCAAGGCTGGTGCTCCATCCACTGCGCCACCTAGCTGCCCCTACTTTACACTTTTTAGCTGTGTGACCTTGGGCAAATCACTTAACCCCAACCTCAGAAGAAAAAAAAAAAAGTAATATTTTATTATATGTAACAAACACATATGTAATGAAATATGTAACACATAATCAATATATGTATTATAATAAAATATGTGGATAATAGATAATCATACTTTATTATGTGTGATATGTTACCATGTATATAAACTATAATATATTTGATTGCATATAGAATATTATATATAATTTTAAAATATATTCTATATGTGTATATGATAAATTAAAATTATCTGAGGAAAAGCACTATAGTTAAGGGATATCAAGGAAGGATTTCTTGTAGAAGGTAGGATTTTTGACTGGAAAAAATGAAGAAATTTAGAGAAACTAGGAAGAGAGATGAAGAAGAGTTTGTCCCAGGCATGGAAGACAGTCACTCAAAATGCCCAGAGTGAAGTTACGCAGTTCTTATGGGAGGAACAGTTAGATGGTCAGTGCCACTGGATTGTGATATAGACATAAAATAAGGCATATAAAGATCTAGAAAGGAAGGACAGAAGGAAATAAGCAAATAATCAATTAAACTCCTGCAAAATGCCAGTCACTGTCTTAAGGGCTTTCCAAATATTATCTCCTTTATTCCTCACAACAATCTTGAAGGATAAATGTTATCATTATCCCTCTTTTATTGTTGGTGAAGCTGTGGAGAGTAATTTGAGACATGAAGATCAAGCAGCAGACTATAGCAATTGTCCAAGTTTGAACTGATGAAAACCTACAAGTGGAGAGAAGACAGCTAATGTAAGAAATGTTACAAAGGTAGAAATATTAAGATTTGGCAGAGGATTGGATATGATGGAGGATGAGAAAGAATGAGAAGCTGAGGATGAATCCAAGTTGTGAGTCTGGAGCAATGGAAGGAGGATGGGATACTCATCAGTAGGGAAGAAATTAGGAAGGAATGGGGGAATGATAAGTTCAGTTTTGGATCTGTTGAGTTTGAGATGTCTATAGATTATAATAAGCAATTGGAGATCTGAGAGTGGAAATTTAGGAGACTAGCTGTCTGGTCCACAACAACCCAGGATAACTGCTGGGATGATTTTCTGTTCTTAAAAAAAATTCTGACAACTTTCTAGTCCAACAAAACTCTAATTTTTTTCATGTGAATTGCTTTCATTTTCCTTCACCTAAAATTTAAGGTATACTTTTTAAATAGACATTTTTTCCAATTAATATCTATTTAATATCCCTTCTAACAACACACAGCCATTAGGGAAAAAAAACACAAAATTTTAAAATAAATATGCATAATATATTGGATTTAACATTTCTACCATGTTTAACATATATTGGATTTCTTGCCATCTAGGGGAGGGCATGGGGGAAGGGAGGGAAAATTGGAATACAAGGGCTGATGTTGAAGAATTGTCCATCCATATGTTTTGAAAAATAAAATAAATATGCATAGTCAGCCAAAATATATTTTAGTGTCAATCATATCCAAAAAACATATGTCACATTTTGCACCCTGTGACTATTATTTATCTTTTTGGCAAGATATAAGTAGCATGGTTGCTCATTGTGTAATCAAAGTTCTAAAATATGTCAAAGTTGTTTACCTTTAAGATGTTATTATTAACATATAATTTTTTTGCCTGGTTCTATTCATGCTGACCTATTTAAGTTTACACAAGATTTCCTGTGTTTCTTTGAAACACAGAGCCTTTTTTTTTTTGTGGTGACAAAGGAATGGAAGCCAAGGAGAGGCCTGTCAATTCGGGAATGGTTGAACACGGTTTGGTATATGAAATGTTATGGAATATCATTCTGCTATAAGAGAAAAACCTGGAAGTCTTACATGAACTGAATAAAATGAAGTAAACAGAACCAGGAGAGTAATGTAATAATGGCAATATTATAACAATAATCAACTGTGAAAGATTTAGCAACTCTGATCAATATAATGATTCATGACAATTCCAAAGGATTCATGTTATCCATCTCCAGAGAGCTAAGGGACTGAGTGCAGATTGTAGTGTACATATTATTTTTATTTTTGTTTTCTTTCTTTCTTTTTTTCTTTCTTTCTTTCTTTCTTTCTTTCTTTCTTTCTTTCTTTCTTTCTTTCTTTCTTTCTTTCTTTCTTTCTTTTTTTTTTTTTTTTGTAAAATGGCTAATGTGGAAATGTTTTTCATGTCTTTGTGTGTATTATGGATGTTATATTTCTTGCCTTCTCCATTGGTAGGAGAGGAATTAAAGAAAAGGAAAGAATTTGGAAATGAAAATATTTTTTTAATTACTGACATAAATATTATTGTTATTATTAGACAATTGGGATTAAATATCTTGCCCAAGGTTATACAACTTGTAAGTATTGGCCTGATTTGAATTCAAATGCTCCTAACTTCAGGGCCAGTGCTCTGTTTTTTCCATCATGTAGCTATCCCTGTTATTATTTCTAAAAACATAAATATGGGTCTTATTTGTCTTTGAATAGCTAGATAGTGCAGTGGATAGAGCACTGGGCCTAGAGTCCTGAGTTCAAATCTGTCCTCAGACACTTGCTAGCTGTCTGATCCTGGGTAAGTCACTTAATTCTGTTTACCTCAGTTTCTTCATCTGTAAAATGAGCTGGAGAAGGAAAACAGAAAACCTTTTTAGTATCTAGACCAAGAAAACTCCAAATGGAGAGTCAGACATGATGAAAACAACTGAACAATAAAAATTTGTCTGTATTTGGTCTCTTTGGGATTATAGGCCTGGTAATCAGGTGAAAGGGTATGCACTTTTAATAACTTTTAGGACATAGTTCCAAGAAACTTTCTAGAATAATTTTTTTTACCATCAACAATGCATTAATGTGCTAGTTTTTTTGTAACTCCTCCAATATTTGTCACTTTCCTTTTTGTTTACTTAGCCAATCCAATGGCTTTGAGGTGAAATTTCCATTACTTTAATTTGCTTTTCTTGAATTAGTGAACTGGAGAATTTTTTCATGTGGCTATTGATAGCTTAGATTTCTTACATGCCCATCCTTACCCTTTGATCATTTTGTTAGAGAATAACTCTTATTCTTATAAATTTGAGTAAATTCATTGGAAATTTTATAAATTTGACCCTCATCTGATGCAAAGATTTCCCCCACAATTTCCTGCTTCCCTTCTAATTTTAGTTGCACAAGTTTTATTTGTACAAAAACTTATAAATTTTATGCAATCAGTACCACCATTTTATTTTCTATGATTCTCTCTATTCTTGTTCCATAGAGTTCAAACATAATTTCTTCCTTATTCTTTAATTTAAGATGTCACCCTTTATGTCTAATTCATGAATCCATTTTGAGATTATTTGGAATACAGTGTGAGGTCTTAGTTTATATCTAGTTTCTATCAGGCTAATTTCCAGATTTATGAGGTGTTTTTGTTAAATATTACTTGCCTTAGTATCTGGAGTCTGGATTTCTCAAGCAATAAACTAGCGTAAAAATAAGGTTTTTGGACTTTTGTTTACCTAATTTATTTTTCTGTTTGGCTTAATTAATACCAAATCATTTTAATGATTATAGCTACACAATGAAGCTTGAGTTCTGGTTCTGCTAGTCTCCTCTTTTCCACATTTTTCAGCATTTTCCTTGAAATTTTTGACCATTATTAAATATAAATTTTATTTTTTCCCATTCTTTATAAAGAAATTCTTTAAGTCTCAGGTATTCCTTGGGTAATTTGATTAGTATGGCACTGAACAAGTAAATTCATTTAAGTAGTATTGTCATTTTTATTTTATTGAATTAGTCTACCAATGAGTGATTGGTATTTCTTTATTGAGATCTGTCTTCATTTCTAAAAAAAACTAAAACTTTTGTTTTATGCTATATTCATATAATTCTTGTGTATTGGTAGGTATATTCCCAAGTATTTTATATGTTTTACATATCCTGAAGATATCAAAATGAAATTTCTCTTTCTTTTATTGCCTAGCTTTGCTGGCAATGGATAGAAATGTTGATGATTTCTATGAATTTATATTATACTTTGCTGAAGTTGTTCCAATTATTTTTTTTAGTTGATCCTCTTGGGCTTTCTAATTAAAACAGCATGTCATTTATAGAAAAATAATGATTTTGTTTCCTCTTTACCTGTGCTTCTTCCCTTAATTTTTTCTCATCTTACTGCTATACCTAACATTTCTGATACTATATCAAATATAGTGATAATAATGGATATATTTGCTTTACTCCTGATTTTGCTGGACAGGTTTCTAATTTATTATCAGTATTTATCATTCTGGCTCTTGATATTAGACAGATATTATTAATATTAATAAAAGATATTTTCTAGTTTTTTTAAACTGGAATAGTCATAGCTTCTTGGAATCTTTTCTGCATCTATTCAGGTTATTATATGATTTGTTGTTGTTGTTGTTTTCCTTTTTAATGTGCTCTGCCAGGGAGGCCAGAAAAGATAGGAGGAGAGAATGCTTCCTTGAAAGTCCTCTACCATTCCAACACACTGATGTTACATCACAAGCAATAAGTCCTTCTGTCCACTCACTCTACCTGCCCAATAGACAAATCCTTCTCAATTTACCCAAACTCTTCCATTTTCAGAGATCTTGTTTTTGTTGGAACAAGAACCTCTCTTTCAGGCTGATTAATTTCAGATGATCAAAATGCTGAAATTTCGTGGTACTCAAATGTTATAAGAAATGATTTCTTGATGAACCCAGGTAATAAAAACACCCAGGTAAATAACTCATAATGAACACGTGGTTTGTTTTTTTTTTACATTTGTCAATAATATAACTGTATACTTAGAAATTAAGGTAAATTGGAGTAAGAAAAAAATGTCTATGGATCCAAGAATTCAGATAAAACCTATTTTTGAAGTTTTAAACAATTTTCATCAAATTTAGAATGGACTTCAGAGGCCATCTATTCCAAAACTTTTTTGTTACAAAAAAGGAAACTAACTTCTGCATGGTAAACATGTTTATGGGATCTAAAGTTTAACACAGGCTAACTGTCCATCCACCCAGTATAACATCACAGAATTTCACCATTGGAAGGATTTCAATCTACTTCAAACCACATCCAAATTAGGATGTTTAAGGATGTCAAATGTAGGAGTACCCACTATGTCTCAAGATAGATCATTCCATTTTTGGAAAAAAAACTACCTGTTAGGAAGTTTTCCCTTCTAGAGAACTTTACTGTCTTTGCAATTTCCTCTTTGCTCTGATAGTCTTTCATGTTTTCATAGATATTATGTTTATAATATATGATGTCTTCTCTTCTACAAAATAAACAACCCCAGTTCCTTCAACCATCCTTACATGATATGAACTCATAGCTCTTCACCATCTTAGTTGCCTGTCCCCTCTGAACTCTCTCCAGAATATCATTGTTCTTTCTTACTTATGACATCTAGGTATGATGTAATCTGGTCTGGGCAGAGTACAAGGGAACTAATGATGGGATGTAGCTTCTAGGAGAGAAATATAGCAGTAATCCTGAGGCCCCCTGATCTTAGAAGTGCTATGGTTTGTCATTGATCCTAAAGTCTCCTGGCCTTAGGAATACTATAATATAGTCCTACAAACATTGCTGATTGCCAGATAATAATCTGTTGATCAGTGATAATAGGGTTTCCAAGACAAATGGTGATGTGCATACCAGATTATTCCTCAAGTTTCATCTCTAAACCACAAAATTCAATATTGAAGTGCAAAATAAAATTAGCATATTAGTGACATGAAGCATACAATCTCTTTCTCTTTTTCCTATAAATTTATCTTCTTGTTCCTGGTTCTTTGCTAATTCTTTTTGGAATTTAGACTGCTGTTGCCAGTTTAATAAATCTTTGTCCCTTAACTTGGAGATAAACTAAGTTTACAAATTCTTTCGCCATACTCATGACACTGACATGGGTACCTAACATTGTTAGGATGTCATTCACCCTCAATATTATCATCTCCTTATTCTTGGATGTCATAACTATCTTACTTCATGATACAGTAAAAAAAAAAAATAAAAAAAAAATAAACAGTCTTCTAGTCAACAGATAACTGGTTTTGAATACTCACTCTGACACTGTTTTAACTTTCACAAGTGTCAGATTTATCTGCAGTATGGGGATTATGAAAGCAAATAAGACTACAGCAAAAAGATCCTTAGTAGCTGTGTAGGTCATAAGGAGAAGCATTAACAGGAGAGGGCCTGAATTGCTGAGATATGAAACCCCTAAAGAAAGCAGAGGGAAAGCACTGACAAAATTATTTCATCCTTAAGTGGGCTTTTTATTCTTAAGTAGGTCTTTTATTATTCTTAAATGGACTTTTATCGCAGTAGACCCCTGTTGAATTCCTTGCATTGATGAAATTATTATGATTCCATAAGTATTATATCCAATCAGAAGGTTAAGTTATGATATCAACCTCAGACATTATTTTTCTCCTATAAAAGAACTTACTAGTATCCTACTCCTTTGCTAATTCTTTTTAGGGTTAGTTCACTTACTAAATATCTCAATGGCTAACTCCTTTTTGGGAACTTAGCCTGCCACTCAATGGCATAATAACAAAATCATTGCTTCTTGGAGGGCTAAGGCTATAAATTCTTTTGAGACACCTTGCAACACCAACCCCAATAAATTTTTGGGTTCAACCCCATACCCCAACATTTGGTGGGGTTGTATGGAAAGAGTCCTAGAACCCCAATATATCTCTGGGAATTCAATACTTCTACACCCTTGCACTCCAGCATAATAATAGCATCCTTATTTGGTTGTGATTATCAAATAAGAAGATGTATGGGAGGCATTTGGTAAACTTAAAGTTCTGTATATTGAGCTACATTTAAAGGTCTCACTACTGACTCTGATTGCAAACCTCTAAAAACCCAAATGTTTTTCAGATGAACTGCTGTTTCACCCAACTTTATCCATCTTTGATTTATGAAGCTAATTTTTTAAGTATAAGGTTTTGCATTTATCCTTATTTAATTGTATCCTATTAAATTTGGTTTGATATCCTAATCTGTTGAGATCTTTTTGGATCCTGATTCTATCATTAAAAGTGTTTAATTAGGGGCAGGTAGGTTGCACAATGGTTAGAGCATCAGTCCTGAAGTCAGGAGGACCTGAATTCAAATCTTACCTCAGACACTTAATACTTCCTAGCTGTGTGATCCTGAGCAAGTCATTTAACCCCAATTTCCTCAGGGGAAAAAAAAGTGTTATCCCCTTGAGCTTGGTGCCTTCCATTCCACATCATTTATAAAAAAATGTGAAACAGTCCAATAGATTCCCTGGGGCTCTCCACTGAAAATCAAATGGGTGTCAAATCTTTAATATTTGCTCTTTGGGCCCAATTCTGTTCAACTTTCTGTTGTATTTAATTCCATTTTATTTGTTGAATAACAACTGCAAACTGATTAATTCACCAAAGAAAAGAGCTTCAGCAACATTTTTAAACATTAAACATTTGGGTAAAAATGGATATGCTAATGAGGTAACAAGTAACATTTTCATCATAAGCACCATTTGGTTTACTCTCTGTACTTCCTCCTTATTTTAAAGCATTTGCCCAGTATTTACCAAGCACTTATGGTATTCAGAATTAGCAACTCCTCACATCCTGCAAAATCAGGTCCAAATATCTTTATTCACAGATGAAATAATAAAGGCAAACATTGTGTAATGCAATGATATGATCTTAGATTAAGAATCACAGATGCTAAATTCCGGTATAAAAAGCACCACAAGTTGAGAAAACAACAGATCTCGGATTTTGTCCCAGTTGTATGATGTAACAAAGTCGTTATGTAACCCAAACAAGTCACTTAACCTAGAGGTATCTCTTTTTTTACATATGTAAAATAGGAACAATAATAACGTCTGCCTCCTCCACAGGGCTGATGTTATCATGGTTTAATGAAATAAAATTTAAATTGAGCACCTTTACATATGGTAACTCATTTGGTCCTCACATAAAAAGTTTCCTAGGTGTCATTATTATCCCTTGCCCAAAGTCGCCCATCTAGCAAGTGACTCTTCAAGAATTCAGCCTTTCAATCTAGCCACTCCATCCCTTGCAAAAGACAATGGATTTTGAACCACAGAACCTGAGTTTCAATCTCAGTTGTGCTTAGTATAAGTTGTGTGACTCTGCTCCAAATCACCAATGCTGTCCTACAATATCCAAAAAAACCTGAATACTGGAATTTACTGACACATATTGAGAATATGACTCTGAGCAAGTCACTTAACTTGTCATTGTTCCCAGGAGATTGTCTAAAAATGAAGGTTGTAGAGAAGTTTGTTTATCTGTATTGCTGCTAGAGGAATTTCTAGAATGATGAAATCATGGGACAGGTTAAAAAAAAGACCCTCAGGCAAAAATGCTTAATCTCCCTGGGCCACAGTTTTCTCATTTATAGTGAGGAAGGGTAGTACAGATAACCACAGAGGCATTTCAGCTCTAAATTTCTGATTCCATGATATAAGCATGAAATGAGTTCAAATCTGAAAAATAAGGGATTTCTATAAAAATGCAAATTGTTATTGTTTTAGGATGACTTTTAAAGCATTATGCATCATACTCTCTTAGAATTAGAAGAGGACCATTATGGTCAATTATTTTAATGTTGGAGAAACTGGCAAGATAGAGACTAGAGAGTATTTAATAATTTATTTAACTGGAGAGATTTACTAGATTACTACCAAATGGATGCATGGTTTGGTCCCAGGGCTGAACAAAACTATTGTCTCAAAGAATCCAGCAGTGAATGTTGGACACAAGATTGTTTTATAGGGTAACAAGAACAATGACATAATGGGGGAGGTACCTGGATGGGGATGACCTAATGGGAGGAGGCACCTAGGATGACATAATGGGAGATACCGGAGAGGCTCCTGATATTCTAATGATGTCTAAAATGGATAAAGACCTTTATCCATCAAACATTAAGAGGGAATAAGTATAGCCTAAGGGTCTAAGATATAAGACCTTTATCCCATCAAACATTAAGAGGGAATGGTTATAACCAGAGTAGACTAGTAACTGAATGGGACAATTAGGGAAACTGGGTCAGGACATTAAAAGAAAACTGTAGCACAAAACAATTAGTCCTGCTCCTACTCTATGGTTGTGGTGTCTGGGCTCTTCTACTTTTTCTCTCTATGAGCCTTGAAAATCAGTTCAGTAACGATCTCTGAGCTCCCAATTTAAAATCCTATAAGTCTATCTGAGCACTTCCAATGATTGAGAACTCAGTGCCTCATTAAACTGCTCATTTAATTCTCAGGTAGCAGTTTTGCACCACAGGTTATATGCATAGGGGTGAGCTATTACTGATATGATTGAGGTTTAATACCAAATGATGAGATTGATGTTCAAGCACCAAATGTTGGGGTTCAGCCATGTGATGAATTAACAATGTCCATTCTCTTTGGTAAAGGTAGGTTTATTTAAGAGAAGAGGTTATAGACAAAAAGAAGAGATACAATAGATACAGAAATGGCAAATGTGAAATAGATTTGAGAAAGCAGTAGGGTTACCAAGGAAGGGGGCTTGGAAGAATCCATTAAAGGAATATGCCATGAGGTGGAAGCACTCCACTGACTGGCAGGCTAAATCCATGGAGGATTTAGCACCCTAAAAGAGGTAGCTATAAGGAGAAAGATACCACTAGATAGAATGTCGTGGCAGACTTAACCCCCAAAAAATGTGGGCCATAGACAGATTTATAGGGGAAATTTAACCTCAGGGATTTGACATAACTTAGACTTCTGACTAGACACAGCAAGGTGGGGCTACCCAAGATCTCCACAGAGAGAGGGACTGTAAGGCTGAGCTCAGTGCCCTGGTCTGCTCGCCTCAGGGACTAATTTTATCAGTGCTTCAGGCTTTCTCTGCCAACCCCACCTAGTGACCCAGGACCTCACCAATATCATGCTTTGGGGTATCGGACAACTGCCATTGCTGTACTTTCCCCAAGAAAAAGGTTTGCTTAAATAATTGTATGGATATGTATACATATATTTAACCTATACTTTAACATATTTACATGTATTGGTTTACTTGCCATCTGGGGGAGGGGGTGGGGGAAAGGAGGGGAAAAATTGGAACAAAAGGTTTTGCAATTGTCAATGCTGAAAAATTACCCATGCATATATCTTGTAAATAAAAAGCTATAATAAAAAAATTAAAAAGATAAGAAAAGGGTTTGCTTCTTTGAGATGATTGAAGCAATGCTCTGAATGAACACTGAACCAGAGCTAATGATGCAATGACCCTTTAAAAAGGAGTGACCCTGACTTAGGTCTGTTTTCCCAGTTGCTAAGCATAGCAGGACTCTTGGGAGACTGAGAACAGAAAGAGTGGGGTGGGTGCCCTTTCCAACCCTGACAGCTCCATAGTGGCAGGGAGAAGTAACTGATACCTCCCCTGAGTTTCCTTCAGTGGGGACTGAAGGATTCCAATATCTCCAGACTTTTCAGATTCTCGTGGTTACAACAAGGCTGGAAATGTCCCTCTAGGACTAAGGATCAGCTATCTAAATTCAAGAGAGAAACACGATAAAAGTCCAGGACGAAGGATCAGTCTCCTATATTCAAGAGAGAAACAACAAAAGAGGCAGTCGAAAACCAAGACTCACTCAGGATCACCTAGATAGTATATAGGCTTCAGCTACCATTTGTTACCAGTCACCATGCTGGTCCTCAGTCACCATCCAAAGAGATATCCTAAGAATGAACTGATTCAACAGCTAAGAGGAGGAGGAGGAGGAAGAACAGAGCAAGAGAGAGAGAGAGACAAAGAGACAGAGAGAGAGAGAAGAGAGACAGAGAGACAGAGACAGAGACAGAAAGAGAGAGAGACAGAGAGACAGGAGAGCAGAGAGAGAGAAGAGAGATGAGAGAGAAGAGAGACGAAGAGAGACGAGAGACGAGGAGAGAGAGAGAGAAAAGAAGAGACAGAGAGAGAGAGACAGAGAGAGAGACAGAAAGAGAGAAAAACAGAGAGAAGAGAGAGACAGAGACAGAGACAGAGAGACAGAGAGAGAGAGAGAGAGAGAGAGAGAGAGAGAGAGAGAGAAGAGAGAGAAGAGGAGAAGAGGAGAGAAGAGGAGAGAGAGAAGAGAGAGAAGAGACAGAGAGAGAAGAGACAGAGAGTGACAGAGACAGAGAGAGAGAGAGAGAAACAGAGAGAGAGACAGAGAGAGAGAGAGAACAGAGAGGAGAGAGAGAGAGAGAGAGAGGAGAGTGAGAGAGAGAGAGAGAAAGAGAGAGACAGAAAGAGAGAAAACAGAGAAGAGAGAGAGCAGAGAGAGAGAGAGAAAGAGAGAGAGAAACAGAGAGAAGAGAGAGACAGAGAGAGAGAGACAGAGAGAGAGAGAGAGACAGAGAGAGAGAGAGAAAGATGAGAGAGAGAGAGAAAGAGAGAGAGAGAGAGAGAGAGAGAGAGAGAAGAGAGAGAAGAGAGAGACGAGAGAGGAGAGAAGAGCAGAGAAGAGAGGAGACCAGAGAGAGAGAGAGAGAAGTAGAGAGAGGAGAGAGAGAGAGAGTGAGAAGAGAGAGGGGAGAGAGAGAGAGAGAGAGAGAGGAGAGAGAGAGAGAGGGGGAAGGGAAAGAGAGAGGGAAGCAGACAGACATATGTTGAGGGGGAGTACTGAGGTCATACCTTTTTAAAGGTCCTTGACTCAGCCTGTCAATGGCCATAAGAAGCTTGTTTTTTCATCTCACAGCACCAAGCTTTTTTAGAGATAAGTCTAAGTTGCCAAGGGAGCTTCTATAAGTACAACTCCAAGAGATGGTCTTAACTGGCCTTAAAAACATGGTTCATTGGTAACTTGTCCCATTCTTGATTCTAATTTCTAGGCAAATGAGATCAACAAACATTTCTTAAGTGCATACCACATACTAGTGTGTAAATGCTCTAAGGAATTCATAGTCTGATGATAGAGATAATGTACAATTATGTATAGCATAAGATATTCAGGATGAATTGGAGATTATCTCAAGAGAAAAAGCACTGAGATGAAGGAGAACGACAAAAGCTTCTTGTAAAAGGTGACATTTTAGCTGGGACTTGAAAGAAGTCAGAGAAGTTAGGAGATGAGAAAAGATCAAATTCCAGACATGGAAAAATTCCAACCACTGAAAATGCCTGGAGTTGGGAGAGATAGCGTGTCATGTGAGAAACAGCTAGGCGTCCAGAGCCACTAGACCAAAGAGCATGAAGGATAGAAAGCTAAAAGGAGTTAGGGCCCAGTTAGTAAAAGGCTTTAAAAAGCCAAAAGAGATTATAGATTTGATCCTGGAGGCCATAAGGAATTTATTGACTAGGGTGTGACATGGGTGGACCTACTCATTAGAAAATCAGTTTGAAAGCTGAGAAGAGAAAGGAGTAGGAGTACGAGTAAGGAAGCAGCCAGTAAGCTGTAGACCATGGAGTAGACTAGGCATAAGGTGATGGGAAGTTAATTGGGCCAAAATCTGTCCCTGTTGCAAAGCACTTATGTGCCTGGTACATTTATTGTTGCTCAGTTATTTCAGTCGATCTGAGTCTTCATGACCTCATTTGGGGTTTTCTTAGGAAAGCCAGCTCCTTCTCCAAATCATTTTGTAGATATGGAAACTGAGACACACTGGTTAAGTGACTTGCCCAGGATCACATAGCTAGTATGTGACTAAAACCAGATTTCAGTACAGGCCCTGTACTTTATCCATTACACCACCTATCTGTCCACCTGTAACATAGTAAGTGTTATATAAATGTTAGCTTCCGGATCAAAGAACTGATTTCAGCACATGAGGAATTAACTTATGGCAGTAGGCTAGTGAGATGAGCTTTGGGGAGAGAAGCTTAGAGCCAGCCCCTGCAGCTTGTGGACAGAACACTGCCTCCTCATTCATATACCTCTCTCTTTTGTGGCTCTTGTAAGGAAAGGTTCTCACTAGTTTTTAAGTACTATATAAATGAGATTTGTTATGTGAAAGTGAGATCTGCTGATTTTCATAAATATCACCAATATCAGCTAATGTTAACTCCTGCAAATTTTTTAAGCATCCTAGGATGTAGTTTGTCCAAGCCAGGAGACTTGAATTAATTTAGAACCGTTAGATTCTTCACTATCTCCAGAAACACTTTTGGCATCATTTTCTTAACCATAATTATACTACTTTTTTTCTTTTCTTTCTTTCTTTTTTTTTTTTTCCCTGAGGCTGGGATTAAGTGACTTGCCCAGGTCACACAGCTAGGAAGTGTGAAGTGTCTGAGACCACATTTGAACTCGGGTCCTCCTGAATTCAGGGCTGATGCTCCATCCACTGCGCCACCTAGCTGCCCCTATACTACTTTTTTTCAATTCTAAATATTTCTCTCTTTGACGAAGAAGATAGGAGACCAGTAATTCTTTTTCTCTGGTGTCCATTAACATACAATATCTCCAGTGAAGGATCTATTTCTTTTTTCTTCCTTGCTGAATATTAGCATCCTATACTTTAATTTATAGATATCCGAGGTTACACATATTATTGCTTTCTTTCTTCCCTGTATTTTTTCTTGTGAATTAAAGAGCATCATTTTTGTTTTTCTTTCTATGGGTGTCTTATCTAATGTATCTTATATAGCTCTAGAATTTTATCTAAATATATATTTTTTCACTTCTCTTCTAATTTCATCTAAAAACACTCTTGAATAGATTGGCAAGCTTCAGGCCAGACACATTTTTCTTAGTCCTCATGAGATACACTTCAACTTTAGCTAAGAGCTCATTTCATTTTTGGAATTTTAAGTCACGATCTAGAATGCAAATCCTATCCTTTTACACCATTTATATAGCCAGCTGTTCATTTTCCACATCCTTTTTCCTTCACAGTCCCAAAAGTCACTTAGAAGCAGTAATAAAAACACACCATCTGTGCCTTTTTGAATACTTTACTATTTTTTTTGAATCTTTTACATTTTTTTTTAATTAAAATTTTTTCAATTAGCATGAATTTATTTATCTATATTCTTTGTTCTCTCTGGGGGTAGTTGCCTATTGTCTATCACTGGGTCTTAATCAAAAGATATTCATACTTTAATAATTTTGTGGCATAATTCCAAGGTGGGTTTTTTTTTTTTTCTATAATGGTTATATCAATTCAAAGTTCCATCAAGAATGCATTTAGGTACCTGTTTCCCTACAGTCTCTATAGTATTTGTTAGTTTCTTTTTTTTGTCAACTTAGCCAGTATGGATGTAAGATAGAACCTGAGAGCTGCTATAATTTGCATTTTTATAATTATTAGCTAATTGGAACATTTTTTTATTTAGCTATAAATGACATTTCTTCCTTTAAGAATTTCCTACTCATATTCTTTGATCAGTTATTAATTAGGAGGTGGCTTTCATTCTTATAAATTTGAATCCATTTTTAAAATACAGATATTCTAAAAGCTTATTAAAGCTTAAAACTACACTAAGACTTTTGGGACATCCTATATATCATAGAAAATTAGATCTGTCTTAAAGAAATTTAGGTTGGTTTTTTTCCTCAGTTATTTTTTTTTTTAATCTTACCTAATGCAAAATCTTTTTAATTTTATGTGGTAACAATCATTCATTTTATTTTCTGTTATTCTTTTAATCCCTTGTATGATTATGAACTCTTCTCCTATCCATAGTTCCGAAAGTCAGTTTCTTCCTTGCTCCTCCAATTTGTTTATGATGTAATCTTTTCTATCTAGGTCATATCCCCATTTGGAGTTCATATTAGTATATGATATGACTTTATATTGTTTCTACATGAAGAAAATTCTATACAGATCAGACAAATCATTGAGATAAAGTGAAAGCTAAGATTAGGAGTCACATTCTTAAGAATGAATTAGTATAGCAATTGGTGTTTAATTCTGTAAATTTCACTGCTTTCCTGGATCCAATCAGTTCTTTGATTCCATTTGTTCCTTCAGCAGATATTTATTATATGTTCATTAAATTCCTATATTATGAAAAGCTGTGTATCAGCAGATATAAATATAGGACATAATTCCTGACCTTAAGGATGTTTAATAATCAGCTCTCAAAAAAAAAAAAAAAAGTATGTACCGTACTTTTTAATTGAATTTGCACATGTTCTCTATCACTTTCTTAAGTCAAGACAGTCATCTAGATTTATATGGAGTCCTGTTTTTTTTGTGTGGGTTTTTTTTTTTAGTATTTGCTGATTTCTGAGATCTAAATATTCAAGATAAAACTTTAACTAGCTCTCCCCCCCATTAGCCAGCTTTAGCATACCACTGGATATAGGTAATTAGAGTTCAGGGAACCTCAGGTCTCAGGTAATCAAACCAACTCAAGGATAAAGAATGATTAAGAAACATTTAATGTTTCAAATATGGGTTCAGTATTCTGGAAGTTTAGAAAATAGAAAAAAAAAATGAAATCTGTGGGACCAAAGGCAAAGGTCTCCAGGTCAGGATGGTTCTAAAAGGGGGCACTGGTCCCTTTTAAGATGCCTGTGTGGTTTATTAAGGCCCAAGGCCCAAGACTGGATCTTTTTAAGGATGTGAGAAAATTGCCTGGTAGGCTGGAGGTCATAAGACCTAGTCAGTAGAAGCTCCCACTCTAACAGTGCCACTGAACTGGAAGTCATCATGAGTGTGGAGGAGACACTAGGTGGTTGAAGCACAGTCACATGGCAAGCCAACCAGAAGTCATTGTTTAATTTCAGAATTGAATAACATCTTCAGCATCTGGGCCATTGTAGTGACCAGCACAATTATATTTTAGATTACAAATCTTGAGCTGGAATGAATGTCTCATTCAATTCTCTTATTAGATGAAAAAACTGAGGGTCAGCGAGGCTAAATTTCTTGCCTAAAGTCATATAAGAATACAATCCAAGATGAGATTTGAAGCTAGGTGCTCTGATTTCAGAGCTGGGACTCTGTTCATTGTACCAGAACACTGTGAGCTCAGCTCAAGCTAATGATCAAACATGAATATAGATTAGATAGATAGATAGATAGATGATAGATTATATATATATATATATATATATATATATATATATATATTTTGGTGAAGCTATTGGAGTTAAGTGACTTGTCTAGAGTCACATCCAGTGACTCCAGTGACACAGTAAGTGTTAAGTGTCTGAGGCCAGATTTGAATTCAGGTCCTCCTGCCTCATGGATATATATTATTTACCTGAAACAATTTTATTCTTCTAAAATTTCACTTTCCAGTAGTTATTCAACTGGCTCAGACTACTCCGGTGGAGGGATGCCTTAACTAAGAAGTCTGGAAAGAATGAGCATATACCTCTGTCCTTAAGGGCTGCACACAATCCTGTGAACTGGGAAAGAGAACAAAGGTTTCTAGATTGGTAAACAAAGAATGAGATTAAAAGGCCTGGTTTCCTCTTCGTGGATCGGCGTATAACTATTTTTCAAAAAGATCAGAAAAACAGACCCCTCCCACTTCTGGTAGGGAGTTCAGTCTGGTCCTTAAGGAGCCACAATCAAAAAAAAAAAAAATCAATTTCCAAAGTGAAGCTTATTTTAATTTATCTCCCAAATGGTACAAATGAATGAGAAAGAAGTACATTGGAACATAATTTTTCAAATATTGCTTTGGAATGAGTGACTTTGGGGCTTAGAACATCCAAAGTAGTCTTGCTCTTGATAAAGGAGGAAGGAAAAGGGAGATTGAGAGCGTCAGGGTGTGGTAAAATAGCAAGGTCAATGTCAAAGAGTGATAGCCAGCCAAGTTTGCTCAAGCTCTCCAGACAACAGATTCGTTTCTTCATTTGGTCAGAAAGCAGAGAATTATTATAGGGTCCTCACTAGAATACAGACACTATGTCTGAACGTAGAGTTTAGATTGATACTTTGATCTCCACTAAAATCCGAATGCTTAGTAAGATGTTCTAAATAGTCCTTCCTCAGAGAGCAGAAAGGCAGAAAGCCTCCCTTTCACAGCAAAGCAGGCCTCGGTCCTAAGTAGCAATGAGACCCT
>NC_133619.1:573501519-573519857 GCF_048593235.1 Sminthopsis crassicaudata | reverse complement strand
TTCATCAGCATCATTATTATTCTCATTATTTTGGAATATTGTTGTTGTTTGGACAATGAAGATATTGAATTAGATAATTTCTAAGGGTCTTTCCAAAACTAAATCCTAAGTTCTTACAATCAGATGAATCTTCCTAAAATATAACTGTAATCATTTTATTCCCCCACTGTCAGAAATCTTCAAATGATCCCTATTATCTAACAAAGTCTAAACTTTTTAGCCTGGTATTGAGGGTGCTTTATATTTGAAGAATAGAATGATAAAATAGGAAAAAATGTTAGGTTTAGAGCCAGAGGAATTGGGTTCATATCTATAGGAAACCAACTAACCCTCACTGGGTCTTCCCCAAGAGCATCTGAGGCTCTTTCTAATTTTAATTCTATAATCATACTATAGTTTCATTTCTATCCTTGTTTCATACTGCTACCCTCTGCTCCAGCTAAATTAGAAGAGTCTCCCAGAATAAGATTTCTATTTCCCACTCCTGCACCTTTGCTTCTCAGGCATACTGCCTGGTATGCCCTTCCTTTCTCTCTTCACCACTTTCCAACACTGAATCTTTTTTTTATAGCTTTTTATTTTTCAAAATACATGCAAACATAGTTTTCAACACTCACTCTTGCAAAACCTTGTGTTCCAAATTCTTCCCCCTTCCTCCCCACTAACCCTTAGACATCTAGTAATCCAATATAAGCAAATGTGCAATTCTTCTAAACATATTTCCACCTTTATCGTGCCTATCAGTTGAATTTTGCATTTCTTCAAGGGCCAGTTCATAAACTGCCTCTTACATGAATCCTGCTCTGATCAGAACAGTCAGAAATGATTGTTGCCTCTTCTGAAATTTCATAACTCTTTAAAAACAATTATTGAATATAACAAATATCTTCCTGTAATTTTACTTGAGGGCATGTCTTATCTCCTCCACTAGAGAATAACCTCTCTGAAGGTATGCCATGAATTATTGATCTCATCACTTTGTATCTTTGAGGACAGGACATGGCTTTTTCTTTGTATCTCAGCCATTAGCACTCAGCCTAGCATGGGGTAAATGCTTGTTGACTGATAACTGACTTATTTCCAACTGGTATCTCAGAAATATTTGAACAATAGCATTTTGTACTTTTTCAACATGGCTAAAGAGCTTAGTCACATAGAAGCAAGCTAACTCAGCTGATTACAACAGAGCCTCCTTGTGGGTTATGCAACGGGTGCCCTGGACTTGCTCAGGATCATGCAGTTGTGGGAGGCAAGATTTAAAGTCAGATTTTCTTGACTTCAAGTAAGTCCAAAGCTTTGTGCCATCTAACTGTCATTATCATAAAGGGAAGTCAAATTTTATGTAATACATTGAATGATTAGCAATTTTAAACAGAATGGAGTGGCTCCACGACTAACTCCGTAATATGTCATGCTTTCTCTTCCAACAGCCTGCTTCATATTTGCCCTTCTGGCTTTTCTGGCCCTGCCCTTGTCCATGGCTTTCACAGGTAAGCTTGCTCACTGAATTCCTGGGCCAACACCAGGAGGTAGGGTGTTTGTCTAGAAGCCTGAGGCAGCTTTCCATCCTCCACACTTTAAAAGGAACATGCTGAGGATAAAAAGAGTAAGAAAGAACCTCCAAAGTTTCTTTCCAAATCCTATGATTCCACGTGGAAATTTGATATGTATAGAGAAAAAGTTTGCTAATACTCCAAAATATTTTTGAATGAGTAGATAAGTTGATCAAAAAGTTATTTACTTAATAAACTCAGTTTTCTAGAACAGGAGTTCCCAATCATATATCCTGGTAAATTTGAGAAGCTTATTAGGGAAATCAGGAAATATTTTTAAGAATAGAATTCCAAAAGAAAAAAAAAAAGAATAGATTGCCATATAAGACTTTGATTCCACTTATAATGTTTTCACTAATCTATTTTATTTATTTGCATGTTAAACTCTAGAATTTATTCCCTTTTGCATTGAATAGGGAAAACAGAAAGGCTTACAGAAAGAAAGGACTAGATAATTATCCAAGTCTATTAATGGCAGAAAAGGTGCTAATCTGAGTTGATTAAGAATTTCCTCATCCTAATGTTCCCTGCAGCTTTGGTGAAGCCATTGACAAAAAAAAATTAATATTAGCTATGTTTTATTGCATTCTTGTTTATTTTGTTAACTATTACTTAAAGAAAAACAAGGCATGTAGGGACTGAGAAATGTTAGGAATACCTAATTTAGAACATAGCAGAAATAAGACAGCAAAGATAAAAACAGTTGGATGTCATAGAAGCTTCTGCACTGAAACTTTGTCACAGAAAAAAACACTTAGGCTTTCTCTCAGAAGCTAATATTCTTAGCTTACGTTCAAGTTTAACAGAAAACTTGATCACTTCATTTTCTAGCCTTGAACAAATTAGAACAGATAAAATGATCTTGGGTCTCCCCTTATTCTTCTGCAGAGGTGGAGGGTAAATCTATGAACATTCCTTACAATGTCAGATATTTCTCAGTGATGGGTGATTGACTTCTTTGAATTTTTTCTCTTTCTCTTTTCTTTTCTTTTTAAAATCAAATTTTTATTAGGAGTGACTGTGAGGAGAGAGGTTGCAGGGAGAAACCTAGGCAACATAAAAACAAAAGATCAATAAAAATCTATTTTAAAAGTGTATGTGAAGGAGAACTACTAGAGACAGGCATTCTGACAGACAAAAAGAGGGATAGATGATGAAAGATAGTGAGGAAAGAGAAGAAAATGAAGAAGCAGACACTTAGAACAACACAGCCCCCCTTAAATCTGGGGCCATTTAGTTTTGGGGCTAATGTGCCTTGCCTCACCAACCCCTGAAATTGTTACTTCCTCACAACACAGCATGATAGTTGATGGTTCTAATCATGATGCTGCATCATCTTCATTAATCTTAATACTGAGTCATTAGGATGCTTGGTGACCAGAAATACATGATGCATTTTAGAAAGAATTTTATCCAAAATAAAATAATAACAACAATGACAGCAGTGATTATAATGTCAATGACATAATTTTGGCTTCTGAAAAAGGCAAATTCTCAGCTGTGCAAAAAAATTCAGCTACGTGAACAGTCATCACCCCTAATTTTGCCAGGTAAATGAGGCTCACGGACATGGACATTTATTAGGACCTTCTAACCTCTCCAGAACTGATCTGAATCTCCAGTGAACAGTAACTGTCTTTCTTCATTAGAAACGAACAGGGTTCAGAGACATCACTCAGTGCTATCAGACATAACTCACAGCTAGGTTCTGAGTTTGAAAAGTGTCAGTGACACAAACAACTGTTTAAATCAATTTCATGGACCTTTAAGGTACTTGAATTTAGCCTTTTGTTAAAAAAAATGTTATGCCCATATTTCAGCATTATTTTCTTTAATAACTTCTTACAGGGGAATCCGTTACAGATTTCCAGAAATTAAAACAATCAGGCATTTGAAGACTACATATGTTTGATTTCCCCTTGGGAATCTCTGCCTTTGGACTTGAATTATGAATCTTTGCACTCATCATACCTGGATATCTTTGTGAATGTCAGCAGAATACAGTGTTGTCACTGGATGGTGGTTTGCTGTGTCTCCTTAACCACCAAAGAATAAATGAGAAATGAAATGTCATCTCAGTGCTGGAACATTGGTTACCTAAGCTGGAGACTTCAGTAATTGTCCTTTCTGTGTCCTGCTGGCAGAGCCTCACAATCACTGGCCTTTATAAGTAGTATTATAGATAAAGTTCTGGGTGCAAAACCTGAGTCTGAAACTATCTGTCTGTGTCACCATGGATAACCATCTAACTTGATAATTGTCCAAGACTATTAGTGACAGAAAAGATGCTAATCTGCATTGATTAAGAATTTCCTCTTCCTAATGTTCCCTATACCAGTGGTGGGGCCACTAAACTATGATCCTGGAGGATCACATTAACAAAAAATTAATATTAGCTATGTTTTATTGCATTTTAAGTTTAATTTGTTAACGATTACTCAATTACATTTTAATCTGGTTTGGAAGTATTGTGGCTCTCCTGTTTGACATCTCTGCCTTATACCAATAATATCAAAGATCTAGACCCCATCCCATTATGGAGCTGAACGAAATTTTAAAATAATGGTGAAGCAAGAAAAGTTATCCTAAGGAAAGGGGTAAAAGTCTTGGGTATACTTTGATTTGTGTCTAGAATGAATTAGAATCATGGGATAAGGGATCTAGAACTGGAAGAAAATTAGAGGCCATTTATGGATGAGAAAAATGAACTGCAGAAATGAAAAATGATTAGCATCAGAGATATGATTTGAAGCTGGGTCCCCTAATTCTGGAGTTAGGGTGTGTTTTCATTGTAACATGGTTTTCATGCACCAGCTTTCACCAGTATTATAACCTGAGGGTCTCAGTGGCAGATGGTCATAGCTGAAATTCTGGCATCATTATCAATGCAAATGGCATGTTCTCAACTCAAAAGCATTGGCTGTTCATCATCCATAGTCCCTTTTATTCCCCTATTGGGGATGTGTCAAGAAGTAAAAATCAATCAATAATCATTTATAAAACCCTAAATACCAGGCACTGTCGTTGTGCTTAGCCCTGGCAACACAGCAGAAGCAAAAAGAATGAACCCCTGTCCTCAGGAACCTTACATGCTAATGATTTACTTTTCATAACCCAATGGTCATGATTTTACACTATGTATGGATTCTGAACAAATGGTATATAAGTCCATATTTTATCAATCAAGTCTCATTTTAGGGAAACTTTGTGAATACCTGAAGGATTCATGATTTTATCAACATTAGGAGTTCACAGGTATTAAATCTCCTTTACCCATGTAAGTTTTAACCTTCCTACGACTGAGTAAATAAGTTCTAGGGAAGGATAGATGCCTTGGTAGAGTCACTTAAGCATCAAAAGTAGGATTTAAACTGAGTCTTCTTGACTTTCAGTGCATTATGACTATCCACTACTCCAGGTTACCTCTATCTTTTACTATCGTGGAAGTAAATAATAATGGTCGCTGTTTTGGCCAGAAACCCTGAGATCTTCCCCTCTTAGATCGATTCCTTTTGTTTTTTATTTTTTTGACTAGGGAAAAGAGGCCATCTCTGTCTCATTTCATTGACTGAATTTGGAATTCTTTGCTTCTTCAACTAGTTATTCTACAACAAGCCATGGGTGCCAAGTAAAGTACTATAGCCAGAATGTAAACCTTCAAAAGGTTTATATCCTTTTATATCCCTTATTCATAAAGTTCACTTGGACAGAACAGTTTAATCAATCCTGCAGAGTGCTTTACCTGGCTGTTAGCTAGAAAGGCCACACTGGACCCAGATGGTTCCAGAGGGAAAAGTGAGGCAGGTGACCTCACTAACTCAAATATAATTCACTTGCATGTCATCCCTGCTCATCTTTGATATTGGTGGGCAAACAATAACATGTTAAAGGGAGCCAGACTTGTGATTTCATTGGTGTAGGCATTTTCTGGTAAAGAATTCCTTCTAGCATTACTGGTCTGACCCTTCTTTGTGACTCTAAGCCTTAACAGAGTTGCCTGGAGCACTGAGAGGTAATTTGTAGGGGTCCCAAGGCAGTTCTGTCTCAGACATTGGACTTGAACCCAGAACTTCTAGTCTCAAGGTCAATTTTCACTTTATCATACTGTGCCACTTCCATATCTTTTGATTTTCTTGGGCTATTTAAAGAACTCCCACAGTGAATCCTTGTGTAAAGTATATAATTCCATCAATGATTTCCATATGTTGTATCTGCTATAAGTTCTTCATCCTTTCTAGCTAACAGCCAGGTAAAACACTCTGCAAATTGATTAAACTGTTCTGTCCAAGTGAACTTTCCCTTTTATCTGTGGAAAGTTCACACTCTGGCTGCAGCACTTTACTTGGCACCCTTGACTTGTTGTAGAATAACTAGTTGAAGAAACAAAGAATTCCAAATTGAATCAAGCAAGGAGCATTTCTTAAGTATCTACTATGTACTTTAATAAATACCTACTATGAAGAATTTATTAAGCACTATGTATATTAGTCATTGTGTTAGATGCTAGATAGTCAAAGACAAAAATGAAACGCCTGCCTTCAAGGAGCTATAGGAAGAGATATCATACACATCCACAAAAATACATCATGTATAAGCTATATAAGGCATTTTTGTGTGAGAGAGAGAGGTATTATCAGCAGCATCTTCCTCTTCCATTTACTTTATACATTCAAAGTATAGATTAGATGGTTTGTCAAGTGAGGAATGTGATTCCTGTCTGCCACCTGACTTGTATATACATCCCTAACTGATCTTCTACCTAGGCTTCCTGCTTTATGATGCTACTTTGAATTCTTGCACATTTTCTGTATCATTTCCCACATCTAGGAATGAAGTTTTTGGAGGACTGCCCCATCGAACCACTCATTCCCTTATACTTGCTAGTGGGCGGGATCATCGGCAGCCTGAAGGTAATGTATATATAATAACTTTAGCTTGAAAAAACCTAAGCTATGGCCCTGGGCAAGTCACTTAATCCCAATTGCCTCAGCAAAAAAAAAAAAAAAAAAAAAAAGAAAGGAAGAAAGGAAGGAAGGAAGGAAGAAAGAAAGAAAGAAAGAAAGAAAGGAAGGAAGGAAGGAAGGAAGGAAGGAAGGAAGGAAGGAAGGAAGGAAGGAAGGAAGGAAGGAAGGAAGGAAGGAAGGAAGGAAGGAAGGAAGGAAGGAAGGAAGAGAAGAAAGAAAGAAAGAAAGAAAGAAAGAAAGAAAGAAAGAAAGAAAGAAAGAAAGAAAGAAAGAAAGAAAGAAAGAAAGAAAGAAAGAGCCTAAGCTGAGCAAACCCCTTTAAAACCTCTTTTAAGTGTTTTCTGCTCACAGAGGAGTGTGAAAAGCTTTTCAGTGGAAAGCCTTTGGTTAGCAGAAAAAAATGCTGTTAAAACAACAGTTACAATCATGAGATAATGAAATCTCCTCACTGTGGTTTGAATACCAGGATGGAGGGGAGATATTGATTTTCCAGTCAGGAGCTGAGAATCTGCTATCAGGGCTTGGTTAACCAATTCCCTGCTTACCCCTACCCCACACAGCAGATGCTGTCACCCGCTTGGTCTGATGGCTGCTGGAGACACTGAGAGCTGATTAGACCTTGAGAGGGAGGATGGATGGAAGCCAATAGCGGCACATATCATTCACACACATCTAGAGCTGCTCCTTTCCCCCCTCCTTTTCTTAAGGGAAAATAATCTTTACTTTTGTGGATGAGAGATTTTACAATTTGCTCTGGCTGGGTCTACTCTATCTCATGGACCAGCACAAATCTCTCAGGCTGTAGCTATCAGCTAAATCCTAAATTCTTCCTGACTGTTTATTTCATGCACTTGAGGAAACTAACAAAGTATTGGAGGATTCAGTCTTCAAGTGCCAAATGGCACTTCTCTTCCATGCCAGGGGTTGGCTCTTTGGTACCCCCTGCTGGTCATCTCTATTGCCACCCCTCTCAGCTTCCAGTTTTTCCTGCTTCTGAGCTTAATACTGAAATCTTCTGTTTTGGGTCTTTGTATGTTTTTAAAGGATGTTAATTATTACAGAGAAATAGTGAGAATTTAAAATGCCAATGACAAAAACATAAAATTGCAAGAAATTTTAAGCACTATTTTACATGTTCTAGCTATGTACATAGACACACACACACACACACACATATGAAAAAAGATTTTGATTGTTTTCCATGAAATACAGGAATACACATTTAGAGCTGTAGGGAAACATAGAGTATCTAGTTCAGGGGTTCTTACCCTTTTTTGTGTCATGATCCCCTTTGGCCATGTAGTACATTGAGAGTATTTCCTATTTACTTTTTCTTTACTGAAAAACATACCTTCTTTTCTGAGAAAATGGAGGCAATTTGACACAGACTTTCCAAACTCAATCTCTTCATCTCAAAATTCCCTTTTCTCTCCTTTTTCTAAGGGTATGACAAAGAAGTAGTCCTCCTTGCCAAGCACAACCTTCCTATATGTATGCTTGAACCTGTCCCCTCCCATCTTTTCTAGCAAATTGCTACCTATTATTCTCTCTGTCTCTAGTTCTCTAACTGTATTTGCCCATGGACCTTTTTTTAAGAATAATTTATTTGCATGCATAAAATAAAATATGTAGAATTACAAAGGAATCCAATATGTTGAAATGAAGGTACAAAAGAATCCAATTATATTGAAATACAGTTATCAGAATATTAAGAAAAAGTGAAAAAATTATATTAAAATATAGTTATCAAAATATTTAAAAGTCAGGAAGCCAATTATATTGAAATACAGAATATATTAAAAAGTCAGGAAATCAATTATATTGAAATACAGTTATTAGAATTTTTTTTAAGTCTCTGGATCTCAGATTAGGAATCCCTGATCTAGTCCTACTCCTTCATTTTACAGACAGGGACTAAGTGACTTACTGCATCTCTCAGAGTTCCTTTTTTATTTTGTCTAGAATCACTCCCACCCAAAGTTGAAATCCCTGTTTGTTCCCCAGGGATGGGGGTCTTCCTGGAATTGATTTCCCCTCAATGCAGAAAAATAATTTCCAACTTCTGCTTATCTTCCCTACATCTAAGGCATCCCAGGGGATATTTCCCCAAATAGGATAATAAGTAATGATTTAACATAAAGAAATCCAGGAATAATAGCATTTCAAATTTTATTTTAAAGTATTTTAACCAATGGCTCTCAAAGTGTGGTCTGGGGTCCTCTAGAAGTTCCTGAGATCTTTTAAATGTGTTCTATATTATATTGCACATTAAAACAGTATTATCATAAAATATTATATAATGTTTAGTATAATAAATGTGAATATAACCCACATAAGCAAAAATGCTTTGGAGGGCTACTGTGTGGCACAGTAGATAGAGCACCATCCCTGGAGTAAAGAGGACCTGAGTTCAAATCCAATCTTAGCAACTCGACCCTTATTAGGTGTGGAACCCTGGTCAAGCTACTTAACCCCAATATCCTCCTCCCAAAAAAAAAAAAGAGCTTTAGGATCCTCAATAATTTCTAAGAGTACAGAGTGGTTCTAGGTCAAAAAAAAAATTGGGGAACCATTACTCTGGACCAAGAATGTTCATTCTAAACATCCCTCAACTTAAGAGGTTATTTTTTTACAGTTATCTGTACTTATCACCTTTGTTCCTTCCTCATCATTATCTTCATCCTCTGTTTGAGGATCCTCCTAGTGTTCCTGGGCTACCCAGAAGCTTCCTGTTGTAGCATCTTATCCACCCCTTTTTATCCTGGTGATTCCTTGTATTTAGGATCTAGTGCTTTGTATCCCAGCTCAATGATGATAGTCAAGCCACTTGAACTCAGACCCTCAGTCTCTTCATCTAAATAATCTTCAGACGTTGGTCATTCCTGCTTTCTCCATCCTTTCAAGTACATGCGCTGCTCAACTGTTGACTGGAAATGTTCTAAATTCATGTTGTCCAAATTCAGCGGGCCCTCACCGCATCCAGGCATTGCTTTAATTCCTCTTAATTGATTCCCTATCTCAGTCCTTGCAGAAGCTATTCCAAACCTTCTCTTCCCTGATCAAGGCTTTTCCATACCTTCCTTCCCCGCTTTCTCAGCCGAACATCTTGCCTTCTTTACTTGAGGCAGTGGAGGCCACTTGACATGAACCCTCTCATCTCAATCTTTTCATTCCAAAATTTTTTTCCTCTCCTTTTTTCAAGTCTGTGACAAAGCAGTAGCCCTTCTTCTTGCCAAAGGCACCCCTCCCATAGGTTGTGCTTGACCCCATCTTCTTCCATCTTCTCTAGCAGATTGTGACCTGTTATTCTCTCTCCATGTCTTTCTCTGTCCCTATTCTGATTCTATTTCTCTCTGTCTCTGACTATCTCTATCATTGTCTCTGTATCTGTCTGTTTCTATCTTTTTCTATGCCAATGTCTGTTTCTTTATCCATTTTTCTCTCTGTATGTCTCCGTCTCCCTGTTTTTGTGTCACTGTCTTTGTCTCTGTCTCCTTGTCTCTGTGTCAAGGTCCTCTGTCTCGTTCTGGTTTCTCTGTATCAATGTCTCTGTGTTTTTCTGTCTCTGTCTCTTTGTCTCTGTATCAATGTCTCTTTCTGTTTCTCTGTTTTTCTGTCTCTGTATCAATGTCTCTCTGTTTCTCTGTATCAATGTCTCTGTGTTTCTCTGTTTTTCTGTCTCTGTATCAATGTCTCTCTGTTTCTCTGTATCAATGTCTCTGTGTTTCTCTGTCTCTGTCTCTTTGTCTCTGTATCAATGTCTCTTTCTGTTTCTCTGTTTTTCTGTCTCTGTATCAATGTCTCTCTGTTTCTCTGTATCAATGTCTCTGTGTTTCTCTGTCTCTGTCTCTGTCTCTGTATCAATGTCTCTTTCTGTTTCTCTGTTTTTCTGTCTCTGTATCAATGTCTCTCTGTTTCTCTGTATCAATGTCTCTGTCTCTTTGTCTCTGTATCAATGTCTCTTTCTGTTTCTCTGTCTTTCTGTCTCTGTATCCATGTCTCTCTGTTTCTCTGTATCAATGTCTCTATGTTTCTCTGTCTCTGTGTCAATGTCTCTGTTTTCTTTCTGTAATTCTCATGAGAATTAATCTATCATCTATGCAGATTACTTACAAAGCTATGCATCCTGCCTTAGTTTCTCTCATGTGCTTCAGTTCCACACCATTATCTATTGGACATTATAAATTTGATATACCAAGGATACAAGTCAAGCCCAACATTTAGAAAACATTATCTTTCTTTCCACTCACTTTGCTGCCAAACTTTCAGATTTCTACCAGAGGTACCACTATCTTTCAGATTCCTAATTTTATACCCTTGGTGTTATTGTAAGATCATAGGAGAATAGACTTATAGATAAAGGAGATTTAGAGTCCTAAATCCAACTCTCACATTTTATGATGTAGAAAATAAGACAAAGGAAAGGTTAGATGACTTGCCCAGATAAGTGCCTGAGATAGCATTTGATCCCAGGTGCTCACTGACTTCAGGTCCACTAGTTTATCTACCATACAATCTGATGGCCGCCTAAACTATTCTTCTTCAATCTACCTCACCATACGCTTCTAATCAAGGTGTCAAATCTCACTGTTTGCAGCTCTATAACCTTTCTTCTGACCTCTTTTCTTTACTCCAGTAACTTCCATCTTACTTCAGGCTCCCCTGTGTACATGATGGCTATGTTCTTCTAGAGGGTCTACAACCTCAAATCTTCTCATTGTTCTGGTGGTGGTTGTTATTGGACAGTTAGGTGGTGCCATTGAGCACTAGGACTGGAGTCAGGAAGGCTCATCCTCCTGAATTCAAATCCTGCCTCAGACACTGTGTGACCCTGGGCAAGTCACTTTATCCTGTTTGCCTCAGATTGCTCATCTGTAAAATGAGCTGGAGAAGGAAATGATGAACTCTTTAAGACTTCTGTCAAGAAAACCCCAAATAGGATTATGACTATTCAGAAAATTCAGCAATAAAAGCAACAAAAGTCTAGGTAATCTCACTACCTCAAGTCTTCCTTCTTCACTTGGTTATCCAGACTGCTGCCAAAATGATTTTCATTAAGAGCAGATGTGACCATAGCATTCCCTACTCAATATATGTTAGTGGTGCTTTATTGCCCCTAGGACCCCTTTATTGGCCCTAGAATTATAAATTCCTCTAATTAGTTTTTCCTTCCTCTTTTGGGGGGAACGAAGGCAATTGGGGTTAAGTGACTTGCCCAAGTCACACAGCTAGGAAGGGTTAAGTGTTTGAGACCAGATTTGAACTCTGGTCCTCCTGAATTCAGGGCTGGTGCTCTATCCACTGCGCCACCTAGCTCCCCCCTCTAACTAAAGGCACTTTAGTACCCTGGTGAATAAAGAGCCCTGTGCCTAGAGTTAGAAAGACCTGAATTCAAATCCAGCTCCAGATGCTTATGAGCTGTGTGACACTCAGCAAGTCACTTAACTTTATTTATTTGTTTTTTTCAACTGTAAAATGTGAATGATAACATCAAGGTGGTTACTAGGATTAAAGGGGATATATTTGTAAAGCACTATCATAGGTCTTGACACAGACATAGATAAATGTATATTTCTTTCCCCTCTACTCATAAGCTCTCCACAATCTTTTCCCAATATATCAATCCAGCTTTATTTATACATCACTCCCCTTCTCACATTCTGTGGTTCAAACTGACTTGATCTCTGTTCCTCAGTCAAAGTACTCTCTTGTCTCAGTGTCTTTGCCTCAATAACCACCATTTCAGGCCAGGAATGCATTTCTTCCTTACATCCACACCACAGATTCTTCATGCACTACTTTCTACACAAAGCTTTTCCTGTTCCCCCTCCCAAATTGCTGGTATTCTTCTTTCTTAACTCTCTTGAATTTATTCTATTTATATTTATTCTATGTAACTATAGCTATGTCTATAATTTATATATGGGTGATATAGATATAATGTTTCTGTAGCTACATTTATATGTCCATATGTATCTATTCTTCTATCTAATATTTTATGTGTCTACTTATGTATCTATCAATCTATCTATTTATCTGTCATCTATGTACCCAACTATCTATATAGCCATTCATCTCTTTATTTATCCATCTATCTATTCATCCATCCATCTCTCTATCATCTTATCCATCCATCTAGCTATTCATCTAGTTATTCATTGATCAGTCTGTGTATTTATCTATCCATCTATATGTTTATCTATCTATCCATACTTATTTATTTATCCATCAATCTATCTATATTTATCCATCTATCATATCTATTTATTATCTATGTATCCATTCATCTATCTTTTCATCCATATACCTATTTATCTATCCATCCATTCAATCCATCTATCTATATAATTCTACCCATCTATCTATTCATCCATTCATCCATCTACTTATCTTGCTATCCATTGATCTATCTGTATCTATCTATATTTGTTTATCCCTCCATCTATCTATCCATACTTATTTACCTACTGATCCATTAATCTATATCTATCCATCTATCATCTCTATTTATCTATGTATTCACATATGTATGTGAATATGTATTGATTTTCTATATCTATCCATCCATCTATATAATGATCCATGTATTTATATCTATTTAACTATCTATTGATCCATACCTATTTATCTATGATCTATATCTATCCATCTATCATATCTATTTATCTACCACCTAGCTATATCCATCCATCCATCCATCTATCTCTCCATATTGTCTTCCCGTGTAGAATGTAAAGTCCTTGAGAGGGGGAATTGTGTCTTTTTTTGCTTGGTATCCCCAGTGCCTAGAACATAGTAGGACATTAATAAATGTTTGCTGATTGACTGACACCTTTCCTGATGAATAATAGCTATGTATATTACAGAGATCCTGTTGCTTCATTACCCACTATAAGACAAAATTTATTAACAAAATATTTATGACTCTTAAATTCCACCTTGGATTCCAGTGGTTCCCAGGAGCCCCTAAGACTCTTATTAAAATGCAGCCTTACCTAAAACAGTCCTAATGCCAAAACTCCTGAATAGAATTCCATAAAGAGGATATCATGCACAGAGAAAGTCATTAACTTTGGTTGACTCACTTGCTGAGCCATCTGACTGCTGAGTTGAACTTTTCCTTAAGAGATATTAGAATCTGGGCAGTCTTTTCTTTTTAATAACAGAAAACTTTTCCTCTAGGAAAGAAACCAAAAAAAACTGGAGTAATTTCCTTTAATGAACAGCTTGGGACCCTAATAAACAACAGTGATGTTTTCCTGCCTAGCTAAAGCCATGCAATAGCAAATTAAATTTTGATACTCATCACCACAAGATAATTCACTAGAAGTCAATAATCATTAGCTCCAATAGGGAGTAAATTTTTAAGTTGCACCAAATATAGAATTCTATTAGCAATAATAACATTTAATATTAAGCACCATCAACAGAATGCATTTGTATTCCCTGTATCTCTGTGAAATGGGTTATTAATCCCATCATGCCATTATATTGATGAGAAAATGGAAGAAGGATGAATTTACTTAGTCCAGAGTCACTGAATGAAATATGGCTTGTACCTTGTTAGTATCAGCCTATCTACTAATAAATCATCAATGAGCATTTATCAAGAGGCTACTGATGTGCCAGGCACTGCATTAGGCACTGGTAATAAAAGACAGGCTATCATAAACACTGTTTTTTACCTCGTGACTTAGACTCATATATATTGGATTGGTACAAAAAAGTCCACATATGAAAGGGAAAAAAAAATTTTGGTTGCAAAGAGTGGAAGAAGGTAATTGTCTAACATTTTAGGGGTATGTTAGAGAAAAAACTAAAACTAAAGCCGCAATTGGCTTCTTCATAATGGAGTTGGCTTTTATTCTGATCTTGTTTTTTTGTTTTGTTTTGTTTTGTTTTAAGAGGTAAAGTGACTAAAGTCTTCAAAGCCAACAAAGACTTGAGTTTGAGTCCTGCTCCTAATGTATACTAACCCAGAGCAAGCAGTTTAACTTCCTAGGGCTGCAAGTTTACATTGCAGAGAAGGGAGTGATTGATTACATTGGTGGAGGGAATTTCCTCAGTCCTTGAAAGGGAATTACTTGAAATGGGAAAAGTAGGGTGGGAAATCTTTAACTCCTCCACTTGACCAGAGGAAAACCTTATAATCTTCAAAAGGCCAGGAGAAGTAGTTCAAGGATAAATTAGATACACCAAGAAAAAGCAGCTTCAGGATTTTACAAGGATCCTTACCCCTACCCCTACCCTCAGGGCCTAGTCAAGAGCTATCCATACATCTAGACTGACTTCATGAGGACTCTAGGAAGATGGGCAAGGAAGTAAAGGCACAAGCATTTATTAAATGCTTACTATATACCAGGCATTGTGCTAAGTATTTTAGAAATATTTTCCCATTTGATCTTCACCACAATCCTGGGTGATCGATGCTGTTATTATCCTCATTTTACAGATGGGGAAACTGAGGCAGACAAGTTAAGTGGCTTACAACTAGTAAACATCTAAGGGTGGATTTGCATTTTAGGTCTTCTAACTCTAGATCCGACATTCTTATCCATCAACTTTTTCCTTCCATCAGGAGCAGTGAGTCACATATAATCCTGGGATTTTATCTCATATCTACTTGTGGGAGACTATATCCCAGAATTTGGAGGGAATGTTTTATACTTACAACTTTAAGAATCATCTTACTCTTCCCAGAGATGGTTTATTGAAGAGGGGAGAATATGTCCTAGTTTGGGGCTAATAATATTAAATAATAATATAATAACAAAAATAACAACAATATAGTATTAACCTGGACATGCCCTTGAAGGGCCCTTGGAGTATGTCCTGATTGTCTAAGACAGAGGTCTCTGCCTCCCCTCCCCTTGGTTGGGCTCAGCCTCCTTTTATTGGTTACCCACATCTTTTAATCTATTGACCACGAGGATCTCTTTTTTTCCCATGCAAATCTCAGTTCATGGGGTTGAAAGAGTCACTCAAAAACCCTTGGAAATATCAGTTTTTGCTACAAAAGAGGCACCCACAGCAGTCCTTCATCAAGGAGACAGTGTGATTGAGTGGGTGAACCTCCCAGCACAACCAGAACAAAGCCTTACTCCTTACCCAGTGCTTGTGGCTAGGATTTTATTAAAGGCCATTAAGAGAGAGTTTTTGTCTGGACGAGACTTGAGGCTGCTCTCTGTAGGAAGGGAAGTCAGCTCTCTACAGGAAGAAGAATCTGAGAGATTTGAGTTGACACAGCAGATCTCCTCCCAAAGAGCAATCGGCAGCTTCTGGAGACAACAGCCCGTTACAAGTTCAGAGTTCAAAACCAGCCTGGAACTTAAGTCCCCAGCACCTTGGCTTCTCGAGGCTTCCATGCCATGCTATCCTACCTACAATCCTGGGTCATTTAGGTTCTAAACTATAGTACCTGAAACTGAGGAGGGCAAAGGACACAGAGCAGAAACATAAACAAATGCTTCCAGACGGGTTTCTCAGAGGAGGGTAAAAGAGAAGGAACACCTGTTCTCACCTCTTCAGTCCTTGAGTAGGAATACAATCAAAGGAGGCCACTCTAATCCTTTGGGGGAAGGGGGGATGGACCCAAAGACCTTCAAGTGCATCTGGATACAGTTCCAAGGCCCCTCAAGGACATTTCCATTTTAGACAACACTAATGTTTATATATAATGTTTTTAAGATATGGAAAGTGCTTTTTACATGTTATCTCTCTTGGTTCTCACAATGACCTTGTGAAGTATTTGTTATTACTCCCCATGAAGAAACTGAAACTAATAAGTATTTGGGACAGTCTTCTTGATCTAGCTCCCAAATATCAAGATGATATCAATTAGCTAGCTTGATACTGGGAGATATGAGCTGGTTAATTGATATTGATGGGTTAATTGATATTGGAAGATATCAGATAGATAATTGACACTAGCTATTTAATTGATATTAGGAGATATCAGCTGGATAACTGATATTGACTGATTAATTGATATTAGGAGATATCAGCTAAGTAACTGATATTGGCTGGTTAATTGATATTGGGAGATATCAGCTGGATTATTGATATTGGGAACTTAACTAATATCTAGGCACATCAGATTGATGTAATGTTTTCTTGAGAATAATAATGATAGAAATAAGCCCAACTCCTTAGGGATGCTATGTAAATTATTATGTTATTAGTTGTAGTATTATAAGCATTATTTTTATTGTTATCTTGTCTACACCTTTAGATGGGGAAATAGCTTATTTGTAGCCAACCTGGGGCAGGAACCTGAGTTTTCTAATTCCTCTTTCTAATGGTTTGATGAATTAATTAGCTCATATCCCCCAAAATAATACATTCTATATCCATGAGACAGGATATTATTCAAATTACTTTTTAGAGGAAGAAATTGATAAGAAATCAAGGATTAGGAGGTTAAAAAAACAAACAAAAGGGATTCACAAAGAGGAGGACTGTTCAATGCGAAGGATAAGAAAGCATGTCAAAGGAATCATAGCTGTTTTAACATAGCAGGGACTCTCCCTGGCAGGCATTACGCCCTAGATATTTTCAATAAAAAGATGGCAGGATCTCATAAATTGCTTGTGCCTGCCCTTAAGGGGCTTAGCAAAAGCAGAGAAAATGCTTCCACCTTTAGAAGAGAGAAAAGTATTAAGAAGCTGTAGCATCTGGTAACCAAAAATCCAGGCACGTTTAGGATGGCAGGCAACAACCAGCCACGTTTCTTTCCCCTGGCTACTCCTACTGTCAGCCTCAGCCAGTGGCCGGGACACAGTGCAGCCGCTGGGGGGCAACAGGATTCTGCCTTGGAGAGGAGAACTGATGTCACAAGTAGCACATGAACACATTATTTCCCTCCTGCTCTGACCCTTACGGTACATTTTTAGCAAACTCCCCCAAGAGCAGGACCTAAAAAATGTGGAAAATATACAAATAAGGAAACTAAGGAACTGAATCTTCTTTTAAGAGAAATCTCTCTAGTGAGGATGTCCTTTAGGTTGAAGTCTCACTTAAAAGTGCAGGTTTATTCTTTTTTTCACCCTGAATTTTCCAGTCCTGAGTCATTGGCAAGCTGCCTTCTTGTGTTGCAGAAGAAAGAAAATTCTCCCCTTTTCCCTCTCTCCTTTCTCCTCCCTCTCCTCCTGTCCCTTCACTTCCTGGATTTTCCTGCAGCTGGCAAGCCTGCAGAACATTAGCTCCCACATTTTTTTTTTTACTATTTTAAAAAACAGCCCAGGAAAGTGTCAGCAGGAGGACATAGGGACTGCTCCTAGGAAAATCTAGAGGTAAACACCATTGTCAGTTGGTGACACAGTGGATAGAGCAGATAGGAAAGACATGAGTTCACATGTGATCTAGACCCTTACTGGTTTGACCCTGGGAAAGCCACCAAATCTCAGTCTCCTCAACAGTAATTTGGAGATAATAATAAAATGTAAGAACCAAATGAGATGCTATCCGTATAAAGCATTTAGCACATAGTAGGTGCTAAGTCTCTTTCCCCAAAACATCTGAGACAGCACATAATCATCGTCTGCCATCCATATCATATAAATCCATTTTTATAGTCTGCCTGGTTACAGGAACAATGCTGGACTGGAGCCAAAGGAAAGATGAGTTCAAATCAAGTCACTTCTCCTGTCCTCAGTTTCCTATTTTATAAAAGCAAAGAGTAAGGGTAGTGATCTCTAGGGTCCCTTCTAAATCAAGTCTATGACCTCTTCTGGCTAGCTTCTTAGAAGGAGGATTTGAAGGAGGATTAGAAAGAGGATGTAGAAATAAATACTAGCTTCCAAAGCTTTCTGCTTGGGGAAGG
>NC_133619.1:573484542-573501494 GCF_048593235.1 Sminthopsis crassicaudata | reverse complement strand
AAGCTAGTCATCTGACAGGACACATACAAATCTTCACTAGGCCGTTATTCAAATGAAAACTTAGGATCCGATTGCTTATTGAAATCCTTGAGACCTCAAAGTCATCTTCAAACCAGAGAGTAACATCAGCATACATATCAGTCATTACAATAAAAATGCTTAATCAAACTTGTTTAAGAAAAAGCAAGTAAAATGCAGTTGGATCTATGGTTTTCCTTCTGACTTGCTTTTTTTTTTATTTACATTTTTCTTTTTTATTATTATTATAGCTTTTTATTTACAAGATATACGCATAGGTAATTTTTCAGCATTGACAATTGCAAAACCTTTTGTTCCAATTTTTCCCCTTTCCCCCCACACCCTCCCCCAGCTGGCAGTTGAGCAATACACGTTAAATATGTTAAAGTACAAATTAAATACAATATATGTATACATGTCCAAACAGTTATTTTGTTGTACAAAAAGAATCGGACTTTGAAATAGTGTGCAATTAGCCTGTGAAGGAAATAAAAAATGCAGCTGACAAAAATAGAGGGATTGGGAATTCTATGTAGTGGTTCATAGTCATCTCCCAGAATTCTTTCGCTGGGTGTAGCTGGAGCTGATTTGGTTCATCTCATTATTGGAGAGAGCCTCCTCTCTCAGAATTGATCATCATACAGTATTGTTGTTAAAGTATATAATGATCTCTTGTTCCTGCTCATTTCACTCAGCATCAGTTCATGTAAGTCTCTCCAGACCTTTCTGAAATCACCCTGTTGGTCATTTCTTACAGAACAATAATATTCCATAACATTCATATACCACAATTTATTCAGCCATTCTCCAATTGATGGGCATCCACTCAGTTTCCAGTTTCTGGCCACTACAAAGAGGGCTGCCACAAACATTATTTGGGATGGATATAAGCCCAGTAGTAGCACTGCTGGATCAAAGGATATGCACAGTTTGATAACTTTTTGAGCATAGTTACAAATTGCTCTCCAGAATGGTTGGATTCTTTCACAACTCCACCAACAATGTATCAGTGTCCCTGTTTTCCCATACCCCCTCCAACATTCCGTATTATTTTTCCCTGTCATTCTAGCCAATCTGACAGGTGTGTAATGGTATCTCAGAATTGTCTTAATTTGTATTTTTGATTAATAATGACTTGGAGCATCTTTCATGTAGCTAGAAATAGTTTCAATTTCTTCGTCTGAAAATTCTGACTTACTTTTCTGAGAACTCATCTCAGATTTATCCTCTTGTTTTGATTCAATTCAATATAATTCCACATTTATTTTTGTAATATATCGTAAGACACTCACTCAGGATTCTGACATTAGCCTATGCTTGGCTTCTTTCTGCACTTACCTGCATTTAACAGGAACCCGTTTCATTTTGGCTGAACTCTTGATATCAATGACATTAGTATTTCCCCTCCTTTATACCAAAATGCATCCACATTACAGAGTTGTAAGGACCAAAGGAAATGTTTTTAACCATTACTGGTAACCTTGAAGCAATATAAAATGCTAAAAATGCTAGCTACTATCAATATCCAATTCATAATACCAAAAAAAAAAGTTTTTTATCTAGTTAATCAGATGTTTTTCAAAAGGGAGGGAAAATTGGGAGAGAATTTTATGAACCTACCAAAATGATCTGCAGTACTGAAATTGAGTGTTTACACCATTACAGATATACCCCTCACCTCTGCCTCCATCTAAACTGAAATCTAAGATTCAAAAATAAGAAGAGAATTCTGGGAGGATATGATTTTTAATCAGTTTATAATACATAAAAGCTTCCCACATTGCTGACTGGTTATATCCTCTGCATTTAAACTACAGAGCCAAAATAAATGTATTTATCATCTCCCACAAGAAGAGACAAGATAGTAGATTTTTTTTTTCAGTCTAAAGAAAGGGGGAAGAAGGGAAGATTGCAGAATTCTCTAGTCTGTTTGCTATTTGCCAATTTCACTGACAACGATCACCATCTTTATTTCTGGGTATAAGACAAAAGAGGGGGCCTTCAGCCAGACAAATGTTAGCCAAAGTAGAAATACTTCAGTTTCTAAATACCTTCAGAAAGGAGGTTAATCTGAAACCTTTGCTCCAGGTTTTCATTGTTTGGGGGGAAAATACATTCCAAGTTTTACATGAAGCAAACTAAAGGATTGTTTTCCATTAATTCCACATAAGGTAAATGCTTCATTTCCACAATGTCACTTTTAAGAACATACAAAGGGCACCACAACCTTTTTGTCTTATGCCATTAGATGGGTCTGCTCAAATCTCCATTGCTGGATTACATTCTTGACTCAGCACCACTTCATCTAATACTCTTTAAAAGTTATGAGGAGGAGTGCTAGGCAGTATTGAGGCACTTGTTTTGGCAAGCTTCCCATCTTCCTGGGGTCTAAGTCCTTCTGTGGGCAACCTGTTGCAGTCAAGATTATGAGAACAATGTAGAGACACAAGTCCTGGTAATTTTTCTCAGTTTGCTAGAAATCAATGAATTCTCTTATTCTAAGTATTATGAGAGTTTGAAATTTTTAAATTTATGCCAATCACTACCTGCCATTGAAAAACACTTTTTTAAGATTAGTATCTTTTTACATGTAATGTAAATTTCTAGAGGGCAGGAGCTATGGGATGGATGGAGATATATATATATATATATATATATATATATATATATATATATATATATATATATATATATATATATATATATATATATGTATATAAATTATTTACCTTATGAGGTTTTTTGTTTTTTTTTTAAATACTGCTCCCAGTGACAGGAACCAAAGCATCTACTTAGCACACTTCTCACACAGATGCTTGGGATGAGAAACTGCTGACAGCAAAGGAAACACTGCCAAAATGCAATGTTCAGCCTAGTGACATTATCAGAGTAGCTTTGGATACAGCAAGCCTTGACTTCTCTGAATTGTGCAAAAGGGGTATTTCCAAATTCACTTAAGCAACATTCCAAATTCTAACGACCATACATATTCCTACAGCAGTAAAACTATGCTCGTCAAAACACAGACTGGAGATTGTTGAAGGCTAGGCCTGAATCAGGCTCCTCTGGTATTTCGTTTGGAATTAGCATCAAATGAAATACATCCAACAGTTGGAAGTTTACTTAGTCATAATAGGGGAAGAATCTTTATTAAAGATGCCGCATAGATTCAGCGAGCTTCCCCGTCTTTTTGGTGACCAGCGTGGTCCTCTGGCCAGACTGGTGCAGGAAGCAGCTCCTGGCTCCTTATATGCTGACTTTTGCACTATGCCCATTAGGAAACTATATCTTTAGTTGGAGTCTTGGTCCCCTGAATGAATTAAGACATTTAAAGTTTTAAAGAAAACTTTTTTTTTAAGAAAACTTTTTAAAGAAAAACTAAACTAGTCCACATGGCAGATATAACTCCAAATACAGTTTTCTACCACTTAGCAGAAACTACTGTTCTTGAATTATTACAGGTTCGATGACATGATGGTATACTTAGAGAACACCAAAGACTCTGCTAAAAAGCTGTTAGAAATAATTCAGAATTTTAGCAAAATTGCAGGATACAAAATAAATCCACATAAATCCTCAGCATTTTTATACATTACCAACACAATTCAACAGCAAGAGATACAAAGAGAAATTCCATTCAAAATAACGGTCGATAGTATAAAATATTTGGGAATCCATCTACCAAAGGAGAGTCAGGAATTATATGAGCAAAATTACAAAACACTTGCCACAAAAATAAAGTCAGATTTAAATAATTGGAAAGACATTCAGTGCTCTTGAATAGGCCGAGCGAATATAATTAAGATGACAATACTCCCTAAACTTATCTATTCATTTAGTGCTATACCAATCAGACTCCCAAGAAACTATTTTAATGACTAGAAAAAAATAACAACAGAATTCATATGAAAGAACAAAAAGTCGAGAATTTCAAGGGAAGTAATGAAAAAAAAATTAAGTGAAGGTGGTCTTACCTGTACCTGATCTAGAACTATATTATAAAGCAACAGTCACCAAAACCATTTGGTATTGGCTAAGAAATAGACTAAATGATCAGTGGCATAGGTTAGGTTCACAGGGCAAGATAATTAATAAAAATAGCAATCTAGTGTTTGACAAACCCAAAGATCCCAACTTTTGGGATAAGAATTCATTATTTGACAAAAACTGCTGGGAAAACTGGAAATTAGTATGGCAGAAACTAGGCATGGACCCACATTTAACATCACATACTAAGATAAGATCAAAATGGGTCCAAGATTTAGGCATAAAGAATGAAATCATAAATAAATTGGAGGAACATGGGATGGTTTACCTCTCAGACTTGTGGAGGAAGGAATTTGTGTCCAAAGGAGAACTAGAGATCATTATTGATCACAAAATAGAAAATTTTGATTACACCAAATTAAAAAGTTTCTACACAAACAAAACTAATGCAAACACGATTAGAAGGGAAGTAACAAATTGAGAAAACATTTTTACAGTTAAAGGTTCTGATAAAGGCCTCATCTCCAAAATATACAGAGAATTGACTTTAATTTATAAGAAATCAAGCCATTCTCCAATTGATAAATGATCAAAGGATATGAATAGACAATTTTCAGATGATGAAATTAAAACTATTTCCACTCATATGAAAGTGTTCCAAATCACTATTGATCAGAGAAATGCAAATTAAGACAACTCTGAGATATCATTACACCCTGAGATATCAGATTGGCTAAGACGACAGGAACTAATAATGATGAATGTTGGAGGGGATGTGGGAAAACTGGGACACTGATGCATTGTTGGTGGAGTTGTGAAAGAATCCAACCATTCTGGAGAGCAATCTGGAATTATGCCCAAAAAGTTATCAAACTGTGCATACCCTTTGACCCAGCAGTGCTACTACTGGGCTTATATCCCAAGGAAATACTAAAGAAGGGAAAGGGATCTGTATGTGCCCAAATGTTTGTGGCAGCTCTTTTCATAGTGGCTAGAAGCTGGAAGATGAATGGATGTCCATCAATTGGAGAATGGTTGGGTAAATTATGGTATATGAAGGTTATGGAATATTATTGTTCTGTAAGAAATGACCAACAGGAGAAATACAGAGAGGCTTGGAGAGATTTATATCAACTGATGCTGAGTGAAACGAGCAGAACTAGGGGATCATTATACACTTCAACAATGATACTGTATGAGGATATATTCTGATGGAAGTGGATATCTTCAACATAGAGAAGAGCTAATCCAATTCCAATTGATCAATGATGGACAGAATCAACTACATCCAGAAAAGGAACACTGGGAAATGAGTGTAAACTGTGAGCATTGTTTTTTTTTTGTTTTGTTTTGTTTTGTTTCTCTTCCCAGATTATTTTGACCTTCAGAATATTTGCAACAACAACAACAAAATTCGGTCCTACACATTTATATTGTACCTAGGATATACTATAAGATATTTAATATGTATGGGAATGCCTGCCATCTAGGGGAAGGGATGGAGGGAAGGAGGGGAAAAACTTGAAACAGAAGGGAGTACAAGGTATAATGTAAAAAAAAAAAAAAAATTACCTATGCATATGTATTGTCAAAGAAAAGGTTATAATTATAAAAATTAATAAAAAACAAAATTTTAAAAATTTTAAAAATTAAAAATTAAAAAAAGAATTATGACAGGTTCAACACCAAGCAGAAAAATGGACCTAAATACATGAACAGCTTTTCTTCCTTTATAATACTCAAGCTTCTCCATATGTATCAATGACAATTATTTGTTTTATTGCTAGAAAAGTAAAAGACATACGATACAACCATATATATTAGTCCTTGTAAACAGATCCAAGAGCTAAAACATTAAGCTATACTGAAAAGAAATCAAGATGAGGATTCTACATAATTAAATCCCACATCACTATATTAAAGTCAAAACCAAAGCAATAACCTACTTTATTAGTTAATCTCTTCCCAGATTCCTGTTGCTCATTAGCATCAAATGAATCACTGCTGGTAAGATAGAAGAATTTATTACTAAAAACAATAGAACCTCTTTAATTCTGCCTTTATTCATGAAGTTCAGCTGAAATAAAATTTAACCTTTGCTTAATTAGCCACTTCCTACTGCAGGTTTGAAGAAGAGAGTGGAAAAAAAGTTTCAAATACTTAAAAGCAATCTTTCCAGTCATCCCCATGTAATGGGATGTGGGGGGAAACATAATTGATAATAAACAATTGATGCGCTCTTATTTATTTATAAAAGTATCTTCCTTAAGGGTTCCAAAAAAGCAAATTCCAAGTCAAGTATGACATGCTATTTTGATAGCATTTACTTTTAAATATTCTGTACAGTTCTCTCCTCCACCCCACCCCAATTAATTTGGATTAATCACCATATTCTGTAAGAAGTTTACAGGCTAGTGAAAAAAGAAACTTTTAAAATACCCAATCCCCACTAATTTCTCAGGCAGCAGACAACAGCTCAAAATAAAATAGTCAAATGAACATGGTTCAACCAGCCTCCAGGTATTGTTTGTTTATTTATTTATTCATTCATTTATTGATTGATTGATTCATTGATTTTAACTGCCATGTCCCCTAACGAAAAACTGTGCTCCTGTGAAGGCCACGGGCATTACTCTCAGCAATCCAAGCCAAAAGGAAACAGGAAGTCCTTGGCCCCCATCTTCAAATGTAAGTTCATCCATTCACTCACACAATTCAGGAGATCTTTGTAATCAACAACACCCAACTGCCACCTGTGCTAATCTCAGCATCGAGTTACAGACAATTATCAGGCAGAACAAGATTCTTTTTAGAGGTGAAAAGGAAGCTTAGAACTCAAAGGGTATTTCCATGAGAAATAGAACAAAGAAGAAAAAGGACTCATGTGACTTTCTAAAAAATCATTATCATTACTTCCCTATTGTTTGACCATCATGTGAATTTTTTTTTGGGGGGGGGGGGCTAAGGACTACCCACACCAGTAATTCATTAATTTATCAAAGTCATCAACTTGCAAGTTTGAGTCTAGTTTTGAGACACCCACAGAGTTGAGAACTTCCCTACAGAAGTCCTATAGATATGCAATTACTTTTATTTGGTATAGTATGCCTCCCTGAGTTTTAGGAAGAAAACTAAGTAAAAAAGAATCATTTGTCTACTTTGCTCCAAGGATTCTTGGTGTGATTCAGTTTTGTCGTTATCTGTAATTGTAAAGGACAGGTAAGGAGACAAGGGGCATCAGCATCCTACCCTTCAATCTCAGACTCATCTTGAGTCAGATAAGTAGATGATCGTATTGAATTCTAAGGATTATTACTGCATCAATCCTTCTCACCAGAAGAAATAGTTTGGAAATTAAAAAAAAAAAAAAAAAGAGAGAGATCAAGAAATGGGAAAGATAGGAGCTAGAAAAAAGCAGAAAAGGCAAGAATGTTTGAAGAAAAGAGATAGAGAGAGAGAGAGAGAGAGAGAGAGAGAGAGAGAGAGAGAGAGAGAGAGAGAGAGAGAGAGAGAGAGAGAGAGAGAGAGAGAGAGAGAGAGAGAGAGAGAGAGAGAGAGAGAGAGAGAGAGAGAGAAAAGAAGGGAGAATGAAAAACCACATAATAATAACTTTGGGGTGGGGATGCCCTAGAGACAAGAAAGCCCTATTTTTCAGTCACAGGCCTATAATTAGTCTTAATGGAAACAATGACATTAATCAAATTACAAAAGCAATATTCAGTTAAGGGATAAAGACAAACTGAAGAAACTTTCAGTACATTTCCCCTCTTTTATTAAGAATCTGAAGAATAATTTTCATTACTTCCTTAGGTCTATAGACATAGAAATAACAATTTAATTAACTAAAATAAAACTAGAGAAGAGTGAAACAATTACTGATCTAGGGTTGAACCCCAGCAACAACACTCACATAGGTGACTAGCCAAATCACTTTATCTCTTTCTTAATCTATAAAATAGAGAGGCAGTGTCATAGAGAGAGAATGCAACTAGAAATCAAGAAATTTGGTATTTAGATCTAGTATTTCCAATTCTTCCTGACTATGTGACATGAAGAAAATTACCTAGTTCTGAGCCTCAACTGCTTAATCTCTAAACTGGGGGTTCCCTAGCTTTTGATGGGGGTTGAGGTCCCTTTAAGATTTCCTTTCTGATTTCCCAACCCCCATGGCTGACCTTTGATTCACAAATCCTGGTCAAAAAGCACCTTTTTGAATATCCGGGCCCAGCCGGCTTTGGTTTTTCAGCTTCTACTATCTGCTCAGATTTCCCCAACCCCCCACAGTTTCTTCCTTATCTGAAAAGCCCGCCAAGAACTTGGGGAATCGCCCACAAGTTCCTTTTAGGTATAAAAGAGCCAAGCTGGAGCTCTCTCTTTGTAGGAGCTCTTTCCCCCAAACATGGTATCCTTCCGGCCATGTAAAGGTTCCTGTCCACCCAGCGACCACCTTTGGCCCTGGTGTCTTTCTACCTTTGACTTTACTTCCAAATTTCTACAATAAACCTTTTTTATCAATCTAGGTTCTCGGGCCTGTAAATTCATTTACAGGGGACACTGCGCTATCACGATCTTTGCGCCAACTAAAACCGGGTTCCCCCTTTCCTATCTCTCATCACTTTAACAGGGCTGAGGTGAAAATACAACAAGATAATGGATAACGTTATGTTTGAAAGAGCTTTGAAATCTATAGCATTAAATAAATGCAAGGTACAAAGGTATTGTTGCTGGAGTGTAATGGTGTCTTAGAGAAAGGGTTGGACTCAGGTCCAAATCTAGTTTACTAACTGTGTGATACTGACCAAAGTAACTTGATCTTTCTTAAGATTGTTTCTTCAAAGGAGAGAAGACTGTTAGTACCTGTCTCACTGAATTGTTGTAAAGAGAAATACAAAATACAAAGTGCTTTGCAAATATAATAGCAAAAAACAGTGGTGGTAATAGTAATATTGTAGTTAAAATATGGAATACTGCATTGAAGGACAAGTGACTCATAAATGTCAGAAAATTTCCCAGATCTCAATGAATTCAAGAATGGAATAATTTTTTTAAAAAATTATACTCCCTCTTCCAAAGAAAAATAAAATTCCAAAGAAGCAAAAACAGAAAAGCAGTCTATGGTAACCATGATAACAGGTTTATATACACAACATAAAGAAGGTAATGGAGTAGGAAAGATCTATGTTTTAATAACCTTTCATAATAACTTTTCAGTACATATACATATGGCACTGGCACACTTTCCAGCCAAGATACATTTTAATAAATGTTTCTAAAGTCAAGTATCTGCGTGATGAACATTGCTCAAATCAAAAAGAAATATTTACAATATCTGTTTACAATCCCATATCAATTAAGTGTATTTGTATCCTTTTTATTTCATTTTCACCAAAATGGAAACCATGTGAATGGAAAATGATCTTTTGTAGCCAGTCATGTGCTCCATGCTCCATGTGTCCCTTATGCAAAGCATAAAGGGAACCAGATTCTTCTCTGTTAATTTTGTTCCACTTCAAGGTGAATGCCAAAAGGCATACCAACTTTTCCGTTTGCCATGACTGCATATGACAATGAAGGACATACCTGCAAAAGCATTAATATCTATAACTAAATAAGTCCCTTATGCAAATCTAACAGCAGTTAGGAAACAGAACATGCACCAGAAAAGTCAAGGATAAAGCCATTGTAAAGAATTTTTTTCTATCTTAAACACTATAACATCCAGCATGAAGATGGCTTGCTATTTTGTGGTAGTGTCTTAGTCTCATGAATGAACCATATTCTCATGGGGGAGGATAAATAACCAGTTATACAGAGATTAGATTATTTTTTCCTCATTCATTCTGTCCATCTGTAAAATGGAAAAAAAAAAAAAAGACAGATGATAACTATCAGTAAAAGCTCAAAGTTGGGGGAAAAATCAGTTATACTGAATTAATCAAGCATCTGTCATTGTGGTTCTAGCTACAAAAATACACCTTAGAAATTTCATGAAACAATGTTAAGTGAAGTAAGCAGCCAGAAAAACAGTATAACATAATGCCTATAACAATGAAAATGGAAAGAACAACAACAAAATAACTGAGATTGAATGATGCAAAACTGTAAAGAAACTTGGTCCCAAAAGAGAAATGAGACATTACAGTCTACTGGGGCAGACTGCTATCAAGAGCAGGGTCTGTTTGTTTTTTCAGTATGTTGAAAGATTTTGCCTTATTTTCCCCTTCTTCCTCTTTTTTTTTTTCTTTTTAAAAAATTCTTTGTTACTTATAACAGCTCTCTGGGAGGGGGAATAGAAAATATAAGAGAAAATCTAGGTGACAGACTTAGAAAGACATTAATAAAGTCTGTCTTAAAAAAAAAAGTTTTTTAATACCCACTCACATTCACCACAAAAAAATCATTCTCTGCAGTCAACTAATCTGACATTACTTGCCCCAAAATACAGATAATATCAGAGTTGGATTTTATATCCGTATGGTTTTTCCACTGTATCACACTAATTTCTAATTCTTATTCCAAGTCCTCTCAGATATTTGATATTTCACATTTACCCAATATTTTTCCTACATGCCACCTACACACACTGTTTCTCCTGCCCCATGCAACAACAATGGTCTCTTCCAAACTGAGAAACATTTTCCTGCTGTTGTCACATGGCAGTAGATGTACTTTGCCAGGCTAGTTGTGCAATGCTGCTTGGGTGGGTCACAAGAAGGTATAATATAAGACAGGGATAGGTGAGCAATGATGAAGCAATGCCCTTTTAAATGTTCATGGAATCACAGACAGAGCTGGAAGGAGTTTAGAGGTCACCTAGCTCAATCTAATTTTACAGATGAGGAAACTGATTCCCAGAGAGGTTAAGTGTTGCCTAAAGTTATACAACTGGCAAACGGCACAGCCAAGAATTAAAGTCAAATTCTTTGGCTTCAAATCACGTGAGGTTTTCTTCCCCACACTGTACCACAGGCCTTCATAAACACAGGCTTTGTTCATTAAAACTTATATTATAACTATCACATTTCTATAAAGTTTTAAGATTAACAGTATTTTTCTCCTAACTGACCAATAAGTGGATTACTCACAGAGCCTAACAGCATTAAGACTCAGATGAGGACTTCTGATTCCAGCCAAGGCCAGGGTTCTTCCCAAAAGTACCACATTACCTCTCAAAGCTATTCAATTAAAGCTCTATGGGTGTCAGTCTATTTACAAAAACAAAATAAAATATTCTATTTACAAACACAAATATGCAAGAATTGTTTGGTATTAAAACTATTTCTTCAACCCCAATATTTTTCAAAAAATGTGTACTATATTGCAAATAAACTTCATTACTCAATCCTTAACTTTCCCATTTAAAAACTGTTTACTCTCCAGATCCCCACTACCTAGAAAACACTAAAGTCACTTATGAGAAAAAGGAGGCATCCCATACAGTGGAGACACTTTGCAGTATGTACACCCCGCAGACATTTCTATGCCTTTGCTTAGTCACAGAGATGGAGCCATTTCCATTGAATGAGGCACCACAACTGCTTGATGAAAATCACTCAGATGATTCAGTATAGTACAGTCTCTACATATAAGCCATTAATGTTCCAACCCTCTTTCTGAAGGCCAGATTAGTTTGGGAAGAATGGCCAAAAAAATGCAATTCTATTTGCACAGTGCCTCCCTTCTCTCAAAAAACAAACAAAATTAAAACCATAAAATTTTGGAGCCAGAAGGGACATTCAAGATGTTATTATTTTACTCAGTTTATCCTTTTCTGGGCTTGAAATTTTATATGTGTGGAGAACATCTGGTGAAAGAAGCTTTCTCTACCAACTCAGGAGACAGCATGGCACAGTTGCCCTTGACATCAGAAAATTAGGAAGCACTGGGTTTAAGTTTCTAACTTTGATATAAGTTCTAACTTCCCTCTGTGGGAGGGAAAGAAGAGGATCTGTGCATGTGTGTGTGTGTGAAAATCAGTTTAAAAGGTAATTTTAGGGAGGAGAGGACACTGTAAATGGGGAATCAAGAAATCTTAGTTAAGAAAGTTGTTGGTTCAGTCTTTGCAATCATGTTAGATTCTTCATGATGCCAGCTGAAATCCTGAAGTAGTTTGTCATTTCCTTCTCCAGCTCATCTTACAGATGAGCAAACGGGTTAAATAACGTGCGCAGAATCACACAGCTAGTTAAGTGTCTGTGGCCAGAGTTGAAATCAGGAAGACTCATATTCCTGACTTTCGGCCACGGGTCTATTCAGCTTGACACCTTGCTGCTTTCAGTAAATGGCACCACTCAATTTATTAAGCACCACTGGAGCTGAGCCAGGAACTAAAGGAAACTAAGGAAAAGGAACTAAGAGTCAGAAGTGAAGGCAGAATATAGTCTAGAGGTAGAGGCTAGTGGGGGTAAGGTGGGAGGGGAAGACCTGAGAAACACCATAAAGATTCTGGATAGAATGCTGAGCTCAGGAAGCAGCTAGCAGGCTAGTTTAGCTGTAACATATGGTGTTTATAGAGCAGTATTGTGAAATGAGTCTCAAAAAGTTTGTAAGATCCAGATGGTAAAGGGTTTTTAATGCCAGGTTGAGAATTTTATATTTTGTTATAGAGGATCTGATGGAGATTTTTAATAAGGTGAATGAAAATGGTCAAATCTGTATTTTAGGAAAATTACTTTGGCAGCTGTGTAAGGGGATAGATGAATCAGAGAGGGGATGGATGAATTGAAAAGAAGGGATTGACTCCAAGGAGGCTACTTCAGTATTTACTTCCCAGTAAGAAGGAATGAGAAATCAAATTAGGGTTATAGCCAGATAAATGGAGAAATGGGGTCAAATTCCAGAGTCTAAGGGATGAGTAATAATTACATAGTCATTTAGATATACTTTGTTATTCCTAAAATTCCAAACTCACGCAAAAATGTATTTGGGGAGAAAAATAGGATGATTATGCAAAGTGACAGTAAGCAAGAGGGGAAAAAAATATCCTTCCTTGCTCTGATTACTGACATTGTAATGATGTGACAATAATGTGTTTTTTTTTTTTAAGCCAAAAAACATAAAGTTACCTTTTGTCTTACCACAAATGTATGTATATCTACTAGCAAATTATGGCTTTCCTACTGAAGATTGGCTGACACGAGTAAGTCATGTTTTGTTACAAAAGAAAAAAGGGTTATTTCGATTATCACAAGCTAGTTCCTGATGAAAGGGGGATATTCTTAATTTTCAAGCATAACTGAGTTAGAGAAGATTATTAGACTCTAGTTATGGTGAATGACTAATATGAATATTATCTTTATTTACCCACCCAATTTTTCTCTATTGTCTAAAATTAATTACACTGATTTTTAGATTATGCTGTTGGTACAAAGGAATATTCTCTATTAATTAAATTAGGGGGAAGGTATGTTTCCCAATCAAACTAATGAGTTTTTTAAATAAGTTGAGACATTTCCCCCCTCTTCCCCCAATTCAATTTTCTCTGTAATTTGTTAAGGTTAAGCAAAAGGTGGTGTTTTAGTATCAACTTCAAATACTTGTACCAATTAATGGCCCAATAACTCTGTACTTTTCAGATTATAAATTCAATAACCTGTTGCCGTAGACAAGCTCTTCTCTGAGCTGAGCTGGGCAAAAAGGGGACATTTTATCATTTCTCATGTTGGATTGAGAAGACAAAAAGATAAATGAGATGGTTCAGAGTGAAAAGACAAATGACTTGTAGTAAAGTTGAGTCAGTGGGATAGAGTAACTGGGTTATGGTTGGAATATTCTGGGAAAAGATAATATATGAACAGGTTAATTAATCTATATAATCTATTTCCACTATGATGAAAGCCTAGAAGCAAAATGGTTTTCCATGGGAAAGAATTTCTCACAGTCAGGATAGCCCTTACTTAGTCTACCCACAGTCCTCTAAAGCAATGCTGTAGTAAGTGAGATAGAGTTAAAATACCATTTATTTGAATTAAAGCAATACATATAAGTTATAAGGAATTTAAATGATATAAAGAAAAACTAACTATCCAAAAGAGAACTGGGCTGTCTCCGGTAGTAATGAATTCCCTCTCCCTAGAAGACCACTAGTTAAAAGATATTTTGATGCCTTTGTCCAGGGTCTCCCACCCTAGAGGCAGCTAGGAAGCAAGCATAGTGAATAAAAAATCTGCAGTCAAGAAGATGAGCTCAAATTCAGCTTCGAATACTAGTGTAAGCCTGGGCAAGTTACTTAACCTGTTTACTTCAGTTTCTTCAACTGTAACCTGGTGAAAATATAGCAACTACCTTGCAGGATTGATGTGAAGATCAATGGGATATTTATAAAGCCATTTAGCAAAGTGCCTGACACATAGTAGATGCTTAATGTTCATTTCTTCCTGACCAATCCCTTGGAATTTAGATCTGCTTTCTTAAGGGCTAGTATGTCACCATGTCCTTAATGCATTTTCCATCCCCTTAGTGATTAAATATATTCTTTCTTATGGGCATTATAGACTGGATATAGAACTGGATTTGTAATTAAGAAGAGATGAGTTTAAATTCTTCCTCTATTTACTAGCTATGAAGCTATGATTAAGTTTCTTAAACTCTCTAAGCCAGTTTTCTCATATGTACAATAAGAATAAGAATAGATTTCATTTTCCTTGTCTCCTTATTTCACCAAGCTATTGGAGCTAATTAAGCTATGTAAAGAGTTTTTTATGTGTGCATTTGCTTGAGAAGTCAGAACCTGCTTATTTTGTTTTTGTATCCCTAAAACCTAACTTCACCTAGCATATACTAAAGCTTAATAAATGTTTATTGTTGCCAAGCTGGAGAGCATTTAAAGGAGGGTAACAAGATCTCCAAGTTCATGCCAGTTAAGAATTGCCTGAAGGAACTGGAGGTAGTTTAACTTGGAAAAGACTTATAGGGACAAGATATGTCTTCAGGTATTTGGCCTGTAGTATACCTGCCCACAAGTCATTCTCCCTTCTTTCTCAAGGAATCCAAAATCTGCTTTGCCATCTTCCTCTCCTCCCCAGTTCCTGCCCCTATACTAGAAAGCTTTAACATTTACATAAAAATTTCCTATGAGAAGAACCTCCAACTTCTCCACCCTTCATTTCAGTTTCCTCTTTCTAATCTTGACTATTATTGGCTATTTCAACTCAATGATGACTTCTATTCCCCCTTGTCTTATTCTTGTCATCTGTTGCCAACCTCAACCTTAGTTTACTCCATCATATGCCTTTTTGCTCCTATATATACTGTTGAACTTTAGAGGAAGTAACACAATTGTGCTAACTATTATTATATTATATTATAAATGCATGTAATCCAACTTCAAAATTGGGCTCACACTATAGTAAAACAATTCCTTTAGTCTTCCGAAAATGATTCTCAATCTGAAGCTATTTCACACCTCCTCCCTTCTTAAGGATCCTACCTCCATCCACCATTCTGAGGACCTTGTCTTTTGGGGAAAAAGAAGCCATTTAACACGAACTTATCTTCTCCCAATCTCTTCAACTCAAAACTCCTTCACATAATATCTAACTCTCTCCATCTTCCCAAGAATCTGACAAAATGGTGGACCTGCTCTTTTTTCACCTCTCTTCCTGTATTTTTGATCTTCAAGCATCCCCAAGTCTCCCAAATGTTTTCTTTTTTTGGATGCAATCAGGGTTAAGTGACTCACCCAGGATAACACTTACTTAATAGTTAGTTAAGTGTCTGAGGCTAGATCTGAGCTCAGGTCCTCCTGACTCCAGGGCTGGTGTTCTATCCACCATACCATCAAGATGTCCCTAGTCTCCCCAATTCTTAATAATTGAATTTCCCTGGAACCACAATTTCTCAAGCTGATATCCTATGCCTCTCCCTCCCTTTTCCAAACTTCTTGAGAAAACCACCTATACTTACCATCATTTCCTCTCTTCTCATTCACTCAAATCAGTTTCCGGTTTCTGATGCCATTGTCAACTGAAGCTGCTTTCTTCAAAACAACTAATAATCTCTTAACTGAAATTCTGTGATGATCCTTTCTCAGTCCTCAACTTTCTCAACATGTCTATTGCATTTGACACCACCACCTAGATATTCTATCCCCTATAATTTCTGTGACACCCCGCTCTCCTTTTTTTTTTTTCCCCCAGTTTCCTCTGCTAGTTCATCATCTATATCATGTCTCTTCGTGGCAGATATTCCACAAAGTTCTGTCCTAGGACCCTTTCTTTTTCCACTCCTAGAACTCTCTCCTGGATATTTTGACACTAGGGATCTCATGGGTTTAATTAGCATGTCTATCCATATTTATATATCCAGCTACAGTTTCTCCTCTGAACTGTCTATGGAATATTTACAAAGATCCAGAGGAAGGAAACCAGAGGTCTGAGTGGATCCTCTTTGAAGGATTTAGTGAAGGACAAGGACAAAAATAAAACAGAATAAAAAAGATGTGGATGAACTCAAGCAGGTTGAAATCGAATAAAGGAGAGAATAGCCCTCCTGGATGAGATCAAGGATCTATCAAAGTATTCAATCCCTTCTCATTCAAATACTTTGGAATTCTCTGAGGAATGTCAAGCTTGGACACTCCAGTGACTTTTTTTTTTCCCAAGGTCACCCTACTAACAGTGGTCGAGCTGGGGCTGGCACCTGGCTTAGATTCCTGCAGCCTGGTCTTTTCTCCATTATAGCAAGGCCATTATATAGTAGAAGAATAGAAATTAATTTCCTAGTCATTAACCTCCTTCCTCACTCCCTTTTTAAAATTAAATTTTATTTTCAAATACCAAATATTTAACACATACATACATACATACATATATATACATACATACATACATATACACACACACACACACACACACACACACTCATAATAACTATGTTCAAAAATGTGTCCCATTCAGCATATTAGTCTTTTATCTGTTGGTCAGGAGGTGACCAACTCTCTCTCTACT
>NC_133619.1:573469291-573484517 GCF_048593235.1 Sminthopsis crassicaudata | reverse complement strand
TAATTATACATGTGCATGTAAGTAGATATGCACAGATATATATGATGTATATGTGTATTATGTATATGGGTATATGTGCTTTTTGCCCTTCATTAAAAATTACTTTTGGGCATAAGATTAGGTTTTATTTGACAAATCACTGTCTATTTTGAGTTGTTTTGTCTTTTGGTCCTCTCTAGCTCTTTGTTCATATATTTATATATTGTACAATGTTTTTATTTGTGACTAACCTGAGGATATCTTCTATTATATCCCTGGATATATTGGGGAGGAGTCCCAATTGTTGACTTTCAAGTTGGAGAGCTATTCCCATGAGAGAAAGGCAGGGAAGGTGCCCTTTGTTAATATTGTATGATAAGTTATATATTTCTGTGTGTATCATGTTATACTTGTGTGGGAGAATAAACTTGCTGTTTCTGAACTCTTTTATGTAAATACAGTTTGTTCTTAATTTTGTTAATCTGGCTATAAGAGGCTGTTAATGGTTTTTTGTTGCTTGATCTAATTGACTATTACCTTTTCATTACCTTTTTTCCAGGCAATATCTAATATGCTGACTATAAGGATGTTCTGTGGCTATATTAAAATATTAGAACTTTTCTGAGTTACTCAGGGCAATGTGGATTTTTTTTCTTTCAATTAGGAGATATTTACCAAAGAATCAAGAAGTGATCACTGATAATTTTGTAACATTGAGACATTTAAGTATAGTGGATCCTAGTAGAAGGAGCCATAATTTTCATGGTATAATATGTGACAGATGTGAAAATTAAAACTTTACAGATGCTAATTGTTAAAATACTAACATGGGCTTGGTAGGTCACATTTAGTTTGATATATGCCATGACATGAAAAGTTGTTTCATAGTTCATATTTCAGTTATTCTTGCCTTTTCTGTAATTTAATATTTTTGTTTTACTTAAGGTAGACTTAATGATGTTTCATAAATTTAATAATGAAAATAAAGGAATAATACATTATTACTAACACTGAACTGAGGGATTTTGGAAACTCAAGATTAGAAAATTGGTATTTTCTTTTTTTTGGATTTACCTAGTTATCATGCCAGCTTTTTATTGTTATGCTATGCTTTGATAGAAATATTTGGGTGTGGTTTTTTGTTTTTTGTTTTTTTCCCCTTTATTGATATTGAGATTCTATTTTGGGGAAGTGTCTCTGGATCTTACAAATCTGTTGATATTGTGGTCGTTGTGTGTGTGTTACAAACTATGGAACCTGTGGAACTGATACAATAGATTCAGAGTGAAGAATTTTGATTAGAGGAAGAGCTTATTCATTTTTGTTGACCAGAGTTTCCTTGGAACTTTTTTACTTTATGTGATTTAGTTAATTACACTAAGAAACTATGATTTATTTCTTGATTATTTCTAGATGAGTAATGAAAGAGGAAAAACTGGAGTTTTTTTCAGATCACATTTTAAAAGGAAGCTATTTGAAAATCAAAAGAGATGTATATTACAAGTGACATTGATTGTTTTCTGGAAAGACAAGATTTCACTGAAACTTCATTACTGAATTACTTACATTGGATTGATTTTTCTTTTGTCTTATTTTTCATATTATTTTCTATCTGTTCATGATACTACTACTTTCCTCAGTGAATAAATTGCAGGCTTCTCTCTTTGTCTCCAAGGAAGCAGCACCCTACTTCAGAATCATTCTCCTGAATCATATGCCAGTGCTTTGTTCAGGAACTTAGGGTATTTCTCCTTTGTCTGTGTGCAGCCTGGATTTAACCATCTTCTTCAAGGACTTCCATAATCTTACCATATTCTACTATAGTCTATATTGCTTCCTCCTTCCCAACTCATTTGCTTTCAGAGTACCTTTACTGTGTCCAAAGTATGTCATATGAATCTTTTATCTTAAACTTTTGTGTATGCTCTATGCCCTAGGCCTGGAGTAATCACCTCTTCTATGTAAATTTTACATATCTTTAGATAGTTTCATCTGAAGATGATCAGTAATAACAAAAAGAAATAATTACATGACATTTTAAGTTTTAAAATATGCTTTATTTATGTTACCTTATTTGATTCTTAAAATCCTCTTATCCAGATAATTTTAACACTGAAACCTCATCAGGGTTACATTACCTGTCCAGAGTCTCATTGTTGTGTGTAGAACTGAGATATGAATGTGGTACTTCTGAACTCAAATTTAAGTTAGAAAATCAAGTTTAAAAAAAAAAAAAAAAGCTAGTTTTCTTCCCATAGATTCCTCCAGCCATCATACCTTTAGAATCTGTACTATACTGTTTTTAGTTAAATATGACTTGTTTTTCATAGTATCTAGCAGAGTGCTGGATTCATAACTGTGCTCAGTTAATACGAAATTGATTGATCCTAGACAAATTAGTGTTGTGGCCACTAACCTCTAAGGCACACTTTGTACTCCTAAGCTTTAAACCGACAGTCTCCATTTATCTGAGGCACTGCTTTTGTTTATCTTTAAGACAGGGCATCTATCTGGAGGAAGGATGACCTTAAAATAAAAGTTCATAGGAAGTTTTATTTTATCTATCTATCTTTTTTTTTTTTTTTTTTTTCCTGAGGCAATTGGGATTAAGTGACTTGCCCAGGGTTACACAGCTTGGAAGAGTTGAATGTCTGAGGTCGGATTTGAACTCAAGTTCTCTTGACTTCAGGGCTGGTGCTCTCTCTACTGCATCAACTAGCTGCCCCTATATAGTGCCAATTGATCCCTTTATTTCAGAAATTAAGGAAAAATATTGATTCTTTATGCAGATTTTATGCAGACAACTTGTATCATAAAGAGAAATGTGTGCTTTGTAGCAAGTGAACTGTTTTATGAGAGACTTTAAAAAGTTCATTTGTGTGATTTGAGAGGAATGCTTATTACCTGAAAACAAAATTATAGTTGACAATTATAACTGCTTGTTAATTCTCCATAATTTATCTTTTACTTTGAATTGAAGTTTAGTATTAATATAGTATTATTTGCCAATCTAAACATGCAAGAGATCTAAATGAACTAGTTTTAAATTATTCACTATAAAACAGTAAGCCTCTGATTAAAAAAAAAAAAAAAGACATCTTTCTTTATTGTTGTTTTTGTAAATAACATACTTGACCTGAATAATGGACCATATGAGGTCTGTATTTGTTTGTAAAATGACATTGTTATGACATTAACGGATAAAATCATTGAACAAACTGTTGCAAAGGTGACATAGCTAAGTGAGAGCTTATTTTGTATCCCAGATTAAGATTAGGGATGTATATGGTTGTTTTGTTTAATCTGTTTTTTATTTGTTTTCATTTGATGCTGGTGTGTTGTGAGTATGTTTCTCTAAAACATTAGTATAACAATTTATGTATAATTGAGATCTTTTGGTGACATACAAAATCTGTTAGAATAATTTCCTAGCATTGTAACTATAGGTTTTGCACATTTTCAGACAGAATCTTGTAAAACTTATAATTTGTATTTTCAGTCCTGTCACGGAATATTAGCATAGCTCGGAAAACTCACATCACCAGTCAAATTATATTATGGTAGTCAGCTAAGATTTTGATAAACTTCCTTGCTGGCAAACAACTTTTCATTACCTGTTCTACTGATAGCAAGTCCTTTTGTATAACTGATTGCGGCAGTACTACTTTATAGCTAAAATATTCAACCATAGCATGCATCTGGGAGGGTGTAGTTGATGATATTGTTCAGTAGTCAGACCACAAATTCTTTCAGACTATTTTCATTAGCACATAGTGGTAAAATTCTATGGTAGGCATGTTAATTGACATTAAAAATGTTTTTTCTTATCTTGTTGATGGCAATAATGGTTTATCTTTGAAATGCAGAGATATATGTTCATAATTCTATATATATTCATTAATGTTAGGATTTCTTTGGATGCCAAAATTGTATTGTGCTTGCTGTTGGCATTAAGTAAAGACTACAGGTTCTCATTCATTTTCCCAGTAAATAATTCGCAGGTCCATCAGGCAAGCCAGTGTTTTTGGCCTCAAAGCTCTTTTATCAAAATCTGTTTCTAACTTTTTCACAGGGCTTGGTGCTTTAATTTATATAGAGGAAGTTTACTTATGATACAGCTTTGTATGAAATGTCTTTATTGATTTAAATTGGTGTCTTATAATTATGGACAGGTTGGTTGCTCTTGAGAATTTTAGTGAAAGAAAGGATGTAGATTAAGATCCTTTAGAACTTTATATTATTGAGACTGATTTCCCCATGCCATTTTGAAGTTAATGGGGTTTTTTGTTTTTGTTTTTTGAGGCTGGGGTTAAGTGACTTGCCCAGGGTCACACAGCTAGGAAGTGTTAAGTGTCTGAGATCAGATTTGAACTCTTGGGTCCTCCTGAATTCAGGGATGGTGCTCTATCCACTGTGCCACCTAGCTGCCCCCGGGATGTTTGTTTTAATTCAGAAAAACTGAATTGTTAAAATTTTGTGATTATACTCTGCATTTTTATGATATCTGTAGCTATGATATCTGTAGCTACAAATATGAGATGTCTATTGATGCTACTGATGTTTTCATTCTCATTTTCTGAAGTTACTAATTTCTTCCCTAGCTAACTTTATGACCATAGGTATATACCCTAACATTAACTTCTGAGCCACTTCTTACAATGTCTGTACTGCATGACTTCATTCCCACTTAGCCAGCCACCATCCGCGCTCTCTCCTGTTGGTCTTCCTCCTATCTGGTTACTTCCCAGGTCCCCAAAAGACTCCCGTGACTGCCACAGTCATGTGTAAAATCCTTTGTCTGACACAGAAAGCCCTTCCCCTCTTGACCCCTTAATCCCTTTGGTGGCTTCTTCACTTCCCTATACACTTTGAGCAGTCTGCACTGGCTTTTTTGCAGTTCTCACCACCTTGGATACTCCATCTTGCATTTCTCTTCCTTTGCACTCTGTTCTCCCTGCCTGGAATTTTCTTCTCTTTAATTCCCTGTCTTCCTTCAAGGCTCATTTCAAATGCCTCAGTTTGCAAGAGGCCTTTCCTGTATCTCCTAATCTACTTTATTTCAGTTCTGTACAACTCTTCATGACCCCATTTGGGGTTTGTCATTTTCTTCCCTAGCCCACTTTACAAGATAAGGCAAACTGAGGCCAGATTTGTGGGAAGTTGAGTTTTCCTGACTTCAAGCTCAAACTACAGCCTGCTGGCCAGATGCAGCCTGCTGAAGATGTTTATGCACACCCTCCCTCCCCCCTTTATGGCAAATGGGCTGAGGGATGGAGACAGAGTGTGAGCTTTTATTTTTACCATAGTCTGGCCCTTCAACAGTCTGAGGGACAGTGAACTGGCCCCCTATTTAAAAAGTTTGAGGATCACTGTGAGTCTATACTATACATTATGCCACTTAGTATGTAGATATTTGCATATTATCTGTACATTGGAATTTGAACTTTTTTAGGGCAAAGTCTGTTGTGGACTTTGTTTATATCTTCAGTATTTGGCACACTGGTTATAGGTATTGCCAGGAAACTGTTTTAATATATCATGAAATACTCTCTTGAGTGTCCATATTGATGAGATTATAGATCGGTATTACTCTGCATATTTTTTTTTAAATCCAAAATTAGACATAACACTTAATTTATCTTTTTCTAACTTTATGAGAATAGTTTTTATTTCATTGAGTAACCAACAACTAATCCACAATTGGCCTAGAGTGTGTCCATATTCCATCATGTAATATCTGCAATAAAACATCTTTGCATAAATCTTAACTAAAATTATTGAAGGCACTTTATTTGTGTGTGCCTATTTTAAAACAGGTAAATGGGAAGTACCCTAAAAATCATTTTACCTGACAAATATTAGAATGGGCTATCCTATATATTAAACAAGGCTCACTCTACATCTGTCTGCTTTTCTGTATTTTCATTGCCATCCCCTTCCTGCTTTTCTAGTAATGTTTAAGAAGGAACTGGGAGAAATAGCTCCAATCTGTTCCTATATATTCTTCCTTCCTTCCTTCCTTCCTTCCTTCCTTCCTTCCTTCCTTCCTTCCTTCCTTCCTTCCTTCCTTCCTTCCTTCCTTTTTCTTTTTCTTTTTCTTTTTCTTTTTCTTTTTCTTTTTCTTTTTCTTTTTCTTTTTCTTTTTCTTTTTCTTTTTCTTTTTCTTTTTCTTTTTCTTTTTCTTTTTCTTTTTCTTTTTCTTTTTCTTTTTCTTTTTCTTTTTCTTTTTCTTTTTCTTTTTCTTTTTCTTTTTCTTTTTCTTTTTCTTTTTCTTTTTCTTTTTCTTTTTCTTTTTCTTTTTCTTTTTCTTTTTCTTTTTCTTTTTCTTTTTCTTTTTCTTTTTCTTTTTCTTTTTCTTTTTCTTTTTCTTTTTCTTTTTCTTTTTCTTTTTCTTTTTCTTTTTCTTTTTCTTTTTCTTTTTCTTTTTCTTTTTCTTTTTCTTTTTCTTTTTTCTCCTCCCCCCAGGCAATTGGGCTTAAGTGACTTGGCCAGAGTCTGGAAGTGTTAAGTGTTTGAGTTCAGAAGGTCCTCCTGACTTCAGGGCTGGTATTCTATCCACTGCACTCCCTAGTTGCCCCCAGACTATCCACTTTTACTTTCTGGTTGTATTTGTCCCCTTTGGGGACTATCAGCATATTGTGAAAATAATTTTTTATTTTTGAAATATATGACTTTAAAACGTTTTTCTTTGTTTTTAGGTGTGACACCTTATAATTTCTTGGTAAATTCTCAACTTATAATTATTTGGAAAGTGTTTCTCTGTTAGGATATCTTTATTTTCCCATAATGCCACTCCATTATTTAATTTTTTTATTGAGTCATTTGGGAAAAAAGATTTTGAATATTGATATATTTTTAAAATATTTGAAAATGATATTTATAGAATAACTGGCTAGTCTTATTAGAATTGCAGTAATTGAATTAATCAAGTATTTCTGTGGTTTTGTAAGAAAATCTTAAGTTTTTTTTCAGAAGATAAAAGCACCTTGACCTTGCATTTATTACCTTGTCAGAACCAATAAGTAATAAATATGAGAGATTGCACATGTAAGGAAAATTTCATGTAGAAATGTTCTATATTTTCCATCCACAGTTTCTTTCACATAGACTGAAAACAATATATGCGATATAATTACAAATCAGAGACAACACACACAAAAAAAGTGAAAATGAGTAATATTAAATATAAGAACATTTGATTTCCCAAGATAATGTCTTTGAATAATAAGAGCAATGTTTTTCACCAAGTCTGGTAAGAATTTAGTTTAGATAAAATGAAAACTATCATGACTTTGCAAATTGTTAAATCCTAAAATGGATTATCAAGTGAGATTGAGGAATTTTCTTTCAGGAAGTGTTTTAAAATAGGATAAATTCTCATCTGTCCTATATGGTTTTAGGTGTTCCTGCCTTAAAAGACTAGATGATGTCCTGACATCCTTACTGGATAGTAATTCCACACTTGCAACAACTTCTTGGCTAAACATGATATTTGAAAGTAATACTTTCTTAAATGCATTTTAATGCACTTATAATGAATGAACTGGTAGTGGTGAGTACTTGATTTATAGGGACTTTTTAAAGGTGTTTATTTTATAAAGAATCAGTTTCTCAGACTTATAATCCATAATAGGAAATCTTAGGTTATCTTCTTGGGAAGTATGTAGTAAATTGTATTGAAAAATTTCTAGAAATCAGAAAGGAAAATAATAATTTGGCAATTATTAGGATAATATAAGAGACTCCTATTTGCTTTTATTTTAAGACTATCTGATAAGGAACCCTGGGCTAACTAAAGTTGCAGCCCAAATAGATTTAATTTCATCTTGATAACAATACCTTAGAACATTTTATATCTATGAGAGTTTTTTGAAATAATAGAAAATTTACCTTTGGCCACAGTAGATCTTTTTAAAGAAGCAGTTGGATTAAATCCTGAATCTTTTTTTTTTTTTTTTTTTTTTTTTTTGTATTTGATCTTGGAGCTTTTCTTTTTATAGAAAAAATTAAATTACTTGTTTTAAATTATTTTTAGTCACAATTTAAAAAATTGATATCAGAATAATAGAACATGAATTTTATATGTATATCAGTATAAATCAATGGAAATGGATTGTGCAGTTTTAAAGATATAGACCTTGTCCTATTTCATCTGAGGTTGGTTAGTATACAGTATTTTAAGAATTAGTTATCAGAGTTAGTTATCAGGGTGTAAAAAATTGGCATGTGACAGTCTTAGTAACTGATTTTAAAATGCAGATTTGGTGGTTGGGTAGTAATTTTTCTTAAGATTATATGTATATTTTTACATATCTTTGAAAAATTCTGGAATTACAATCCATTTTAGTGCATTTTATGTTATGAGAGAATTTAAGATTGAATATCAGTGTTCTACTAACAGGAAGAACATTCTCATAAGCATTCTTTGTAGCACTAACTGCCTTGGGCCTTCCTTACATCTCTTGACCTGGGATAAGCACTATGCTACTATGAGTTGCTATTGTGATTTGATGGTGGTTTTTTTTTTTCTTTTTCTTTTTCTTTTTTTTTTTTCATTTAGCATTATAAATCTTTTTCTAGTACTGTACTTGTATCAATGGCTTAGCTTTCTAGGTTCTTTTTATTTGTTTTGCTATTTTCCTTCCTATTTTTCCCACTCCATTCTTTTCTGATTTGAAGTAGCAGTTTTACTTTTTAAGACTACTTTTTTTTTTTTTTTTTGAGGGGGGGGTAAGAAATATCTTGTTGAGCAGCTTCAGCAGGATGTTGCAGTTTTGGTCATTGCATCAAAGCAAGCCTACATTTGCATCTAGAGGAGGCTCTTTTGGTTTATTTCCCACCTCCCCCTCCCCACCTCTTGTCTTCTCAGTTTGAGTCACTGATTTTCCCCTTTGTTTTGTTTGTTGTGGTTTTGATGTTTTCTTTCCTTTCAGCTGAAGGAGCAGTCGAGTGGTTTCAAGAAGTGCCAAAGTGCACTGACTGTCTCATGATGACTGGTGCCTCAGGGAGGGTCATGATTCCTGGATACAGGATCGACCTGATCCTGGATGTCACTTCAAGCACTCAGATCGTGGGGGAGATGCCTTGTCTAATGGCTAGTCTTCCTCAGTTCTTCTCAAAAGTCTGATCTAGTCATCCCAGAAGGCCTCAGAAAAAGCCCTAAAGGTGAGCAGAGTAGAGTGTAGTTCTCTCTGGGGGCTGTGAATATATGTTGGAGAATACATTTTTAAGCACAAATGTGACCCAGCAGAACCAGGTTGAATTAGAAAATCAAATCTGATGTAGGATGTTTCATTTCCAACTTTCAGGTATTAGAACTACCCCTAGCTTTGTGATCCTGGGTCACTCCCATCTTCTCTTTAAGCCTCAGTTTCTTCATCTGCAAAATGGAAATAATAATTGTAGCATCTTTCTCCCAGGTTGTAGAGCGACTCTCAATGGATAATATCTATGAAAATCTCTGCCAACTTCACAGTGTTTTGTGGATTGATTACTAACAAAAGACGATTGATAGGTTTCCTCAAAAGTCACATAGATGAGGATCCTCCACAGATACCAGGAAATATCTCCTGGTGTCTGACTCTTGGGATTTTGTGAGCATCTAGGGAATTTCAAGGGACTTTTGTGGCTGAATATTTTCCATACTCTACACACCCACACATACCAAATGTCAGCCATATCCCAGTAAATGATGATTGTTTTTTAGAAGAGATTTACCTTGGCTGCCCAACAGGGCTGAGCTGACACTTATTCATTCTCACATGTAATCAGGCTATTTGAGCTGCTGTGACCAGCCAAACATGGGAATGTTTCCTCAGATTCTTGCTGGCAGAGATTTCTGAGTTACACCTCTCGACTGCTCCCAAGAGAAGCTTCCTAACTGGGACAACAATCAGAGAATCGGGACAACAGAGATCTAGAGAAAACAGCAGCAGAAAAGGGGGGTGGGGAGGCTGGATTCCAAAATATGATACCTGAGTTTGAGTTTGAATTCCAGCACTGCTACCAGCCACATGACCTTGGGCAGAGCACTTCCTCTCTGGAGCCTCAGTTTCCCTTGCTGTGAAATTCTTGGATTGGATTTTACAAACCCTTCCAGGTCTGATGCTCTCCAACTCTGGGCTAGAAAGGAGGGTTGGAAACTCTCCAATCCTAGCGACACACATTTCTTTAGTGTTTTACACTTTTCCCCCAGTGAAGGTAGAATTAGCTTTCTTTACAAGTGAGGAAACTGAGTCTCAGAAAAGTAAAGGAACCTGTTTGAGAGCTCACAGTCTTTTAAATGTGGGAGGGGTACAGGGAGGGGGAGGGCTAGCACCAGCAGCTGTACCTTTAGTGTGCCTTCTTCAGTAGAGCAGCCACTTTTGTTCCTCCCCAGGGTGCTACGAATACAGGACTTTGACAAGCTGCCTCCCCTCATCCCAGCAGCAGCATGATCATTCATGAACAACCTCCAAGATCTCTGCTTTGGGACACTCAGTTCTCTCCCTTCTTCTTCTATTTGAGATCTCTGGTTGTCTCAAGGGACAGTTCTAGATAGTTAGTCTGGCACTTCTTAAAACAAAAATTCTAAAATATGTCATCAATTTCCTCTAAAGACAATCTCTCTCTGTGTCTCCCTCCCCCCTTCCCCCTCCTCTTCCTCCTCCTCTCTGTCTCTCTGTCGCTGTCTCTCTGTCGCTGTCTCTCTCCTTCTTTGTCTCCCTCTACCTCTTAGCACAATTTTTAGCTCACAATTAAAAGCAATTTATTTATTCATTTGTCTTTTCCCCAATTTCATTCCTTCTCTACTCATCTGGGACTCAAAACTACTTATCTTTGTAGTTCATGAGATTTTGAGCTGGAAGGGTCATTATTTGGGATTTCTTTATTGTAAGAAGTTTCTGGGGAAATGTTTATAGGCAATTAATTTTCAATTTCTTGTCATAGAAAATAACTGAGGCATTGAGAATAAGTGACTTTCTCAGGATCACATAGTCACCTGTGTCATAGATTGGACTTGAACTCAGGTCTTCCTGACTCCCAGCCATCTCTCCATTATTTTGTGCTTTGGACCCGAAGGAATTTTAGAGAACCCTCAGTCCAAAAACTCATCTTAAAGATAAACAGGGGCAGCTAGGGGGTGCAGTGGATAGAGCACCAGCCTTGAAGTCAGGAGGACCCGAGTTCAAATCTGGTCTCAGACACTTAACACTTCCTAGCTGTGTGACCCTGAGCAAGTCACAAGTCACTTAACCCCAGCCTCAAAAAAAAAAAAATTATATGTATATATATATATATATATATATATATATATATATATATATATATATATATATATATATATATATATATATATAAAAAAAACAAAGGAAGGCTCAGAGAAACTGTACAGTTTTATCAGAGTCACACAGCAGCATTCAAACCCAGCTCTTTGGAGTCCATATTCTATGCTGCATATTGCTCTATGCTATTCCCTTCCTCTCCTGCCTTTTGCTCTTATTATATTCTCAGTGTTTAGGACAGAACCTGGCACACTGTAGGAATTTAATAAATGCTTGTTGGTTGGCCATATCTTCAATGTCATTCCCATATTGTTCCCTATGGCTGTCAGGTCCAAGACACCTCTCTCTGGCCACCATTTCTTGCCTTCCCCCTCAGAATGCAGGCTCCTTGAGGGCAGGAACTGTCTTTTCTGGGTTTATATCCCAGGGCTTAGCACAGTATCTGGCACATGAAATGTACTTACTAAATACTTTAATTTACACATTCATTTATTTGTGAATCCATTCATTCATAGTAGTTAGGAAATCCAGTCACTGTTGCCTCCATCATGTCTTGCCCTTACAGGATGCTGACTGTTCAACTCTGGGAGAAAGGAGGGAAGAGAAGGCTAGCAGAAGGAATGTTCACTGAGAATTTTCTTCATTTTGAAATTCCTGAAATAAAAAAATGTGGCACACGAGGGCAAATGGAATCCAATCCCAATGGGCATTTTGCCCCAGAGAAAAGAGATAATTGTGAGGTGTCCAATGATTTGTGAATTTCCATTATGGGAACTAGACTTCTTGGGCTAAATCTATGAAATGGGAATGATATGACCTGACTAAACAGAAACGTGTTTACATGATTACATATGTAACCTACATTAGATTGCTTATCATCGTGGGGAGGGAGGATGGGAGGAAAGAGGGAGAAAATATTTTTAAAAAATTATTAATTTCTGACATTTACTTTTATAAGATTTTGATTTCCATGTTCAAGGGGGGATGCAAAGAATAGTGCATCATATTAAACACATTTCCACATTAGGCATGTTGTAAAAGAAGAATCAGAACAAAAGGGGGAAACCCCAAGACAGAAAAAACAATCAAAAAAGTGAAAATAGTGTACTTCAATCTGCATTCAGAGTCCATAATTCTTTCTCTGGATCTGGATAGAATTTTCCATCATGAGTCTTTGAGAATTCTCTTAGATCATTATATTGCTGAGAAAGAGTAAAGTCTATCAAAGATAATCATCTACACAATGTTGTTACTGTTTACTAACAGTCTGCTCACTTCAATCAACATTCGTTTATGTGAATCCAGGTTTTTCTGAAATTTGCTTGCTTATCATTTCTTATAGAACAATAATATTCCATTACATTCATATACCACAATTTGCTCAATCATTCTTCAAGTGATGAGCATTTCCTCAATTTCCAATTTTTTACCACCACAAACAGAACTGCTATTATAAATGTTTTGGTACATGTGGATCATTTTAATCATCTCTTTGGGATATTGTAGTAGAAGCATAGCTATCAAAGATTTATAGCCCTTTGGGCATAGTTCTAAATTGTTGTCCAGAATGGTTCCATCAGTTCACAACATCACCAACAATGCCTTAGTGCTCTAATTTTCCCACACCCCCTCCAACATTTATCATTTTCCTTTTCTTTAATATTAGCCAGTCTGATGGATGTGAGGGGATACCTTGTTTTAATTTGGATTTCTCTAATAGTGATTTAGAGCACTTTTTCATATGTCTATAGATGGCTTTAATTTCTTCATCTGAAAACTGCCTGTTCATATCCTTTGGCCATTTATCAATTGGGGAATTATTATAAATTTGACTTGCTTCTCTATGTAGTGAAAAAATGAGGGCTTTATCAGAAACACTGGCTTTAAAAATTGTTTGCCAGCATTCCGCTTTAACTTAATGGAATCAAAATTTTTTATCTTGCATCTCATAAAGTTCTCTACCTCCTTTTTGGTCATAAATTCTTCCTTTCTCCATAGATCTGATAGATAAATTATTCCTTACTCTCCTAATTTGCTTATGCTATGACCCTTTATGTCTAAAGTATGTACCCATTTTGACTTTAACTTAGTATAGGATATGAAGTTTTGGTCAATACCTAGTTCCTGCCATACTAGTTTCCAATTTCCCCAGCAGCTTGTGTCAAATAGTGAGTTTTTATTCCAGAAGTTGAAGTCTTTGGGTTTATCAAACAGTAGATTACTATAGGCATCAATTATTGTATTTTCTGTACCTAATCTATTCCACTGATACATCAACTCTTTCTTAAACAATACCAACTAATTTTGATGATTGCTGCTTTATAAGTTTTAGATCTGGTACAGCTAAGCTCCCTTCCTTTGTATTTTTCCTTATTACTTCCCTTGGTATTTTTGATCTTTTGTTCTTCCAGATGAATTTTGTTATTATTTTGTCTAATTCTATAAAATAATTTCTGGGAGTCTTAGTGACATGGCATTGAATAAGTAGATTAATTTAGGTAGAATTGTCATTTTTATTATATTGGTTTGGCCTACCCATAAACAATTCATATTTTTCCAATTATTTCAATCTGACTTCATTTATGTGAAAAGTGTTTTGTAATTGTGTTCATATAGTTCCTGGGTTTGTCTTGGCAGATAGATTCCCAAATACTTTATTTTGTCTACCATCATTTTTTTTTATTTTTTTGCTGAGGCAATTGGGGTTAAATGACTTGCCTAGGGTCATACAGATAGGAAGTGTTAAGTGTCTGAGATCAAATTTGAACTCAGGTCCTCCTGATTTTAGGGCTGGGGCTCTAACCACTGCACCATTTAGCTGTCCCTGTCTACCATTATTTTAAATGGAATTTCTTCCGCTCTCTTGTTGCTGGGCTTTACTGGCAAATGACTTTTGTAAAGAATGATAATTTTATTTCTTCATTGCCTATTCTAATTCCTTTAACTTCTTTTCTTTATTGCCAAAACTAACATTTCTAATACTATATGAAATAATAGTGGTGATAATGGGGGTCCTTGTTTTACCCCAATCTTATTGGGAAGGCTTCTAGTTTATTCCCATTATATATAATGCTTCCTGGTGGTTTTAGATAAATATTGCTTATCATTTTAAGGGAAACTCCATTTATTCCCATGTTCTTTAATGCTGCATTTTGTCAAAGGCTTTTTCTGCATCTATTGAGATAATCATATGATTTCTGTTGATTTTTTATGGTCAATTATGCTGATAACTTTGCAAATATTGAACCAGCCCTACATTCCTGGTATAAATTTTACTTGGTCACAGTGTATTGTCCTGGTGATATGTTACTGTAATTTCCTTGATAATATTTTATTTAAAATGTTTGCACCAATATTCACTAGGGAGATTGATCTGTAATTTTCTTTTTCTGTTTTGGCTCTTCTGATTTACATATCAGCAACATATTTTTGTTATCAAAAAATTTGGTAGGATGCCTTTGTTGCTTATTTCTCCAAATAGTTTATATAGTATTGGAATTAATTGTTTTTTAACTATTTGGTAGAATTCACTTGTGAATACATCTGGCCTTGGAGATTTATCTCAGGGAGCTCATTGATAGCTTGTTCAATTTATTTTTTATTTAAGCATTTTATTTCCTTTTGTTAATCTGGGAAATTTACATTTTTGTAAATATTCATCCATTTTACTGATCACCAGATTTGTCAGCATATATTCGGGCAAAATCTGTCCTAATTATTGTTTTAATTTCAACTAGTGGTAAATCCACCCTTTTCATTTTTGATACTGGTAATTTAATTTTCTTCTTTAAAAAAAATCAAATTAATCAGAGATTTATCTATTTTGTTGGTTTTTTTCATACAATCAGCTCAGTTTTATTCATTCAATAGTTTTCTTACTTTTAATTTTATTAGTCTCTCCTTTGATTTTTGGAATTTCTTATTTGGTATTTCTAGTTAAGGGTTTTAAATGTGTTCTTACTTTTTTAGTTACATGCCCAATT